>NC_043010.1:61747800-61842800 GCF_006345805.1 Octopus sinensis
GTGTTTATATAGGTTGTATAATATTTGTGTATATTGTAAGAAGCATGTTTCTTACTGTAAATACAAGCGATCTCTGTCTATCACTATATATATATAATACACAATCTATGTTTATATATATATATATATTTATACATAGTCTATATTTTCATATATATATATATATATATATATATATTATACATAATGTTGTGTATATATATATATATATACATAGGCTATGTTATATATATATATATATATATATATATATATTATACATAATGTTTATATATAATATATATACATAGGCTATGTTATATATATATATATATATATAATATATATATATATATATATATATGTATGTGTGTGTCTTGCTTTATGTTAAGTTTATTGATCATTTCTCAGTCTATATATACACGTATATACACACAGACACATTACACGTCTTACCGACGTCGTTTGCCAGTGTGTATAGAGAGAGATTCATGATATAAGAAGAGCTAGATGTGCCATGGTCGAGAGAGATACCAGACATTTCGAAACGGGCTTCCCTTTTTCCGTCCATTCCTTTCTCCACGTCTCTTACCAAGTTCCCACTTCTGTCCCAACAATCTACCATTTTTACACTTCCATAATTAATTACATTTTCACCAGTTGGAGCAATCTCTTGTAATATGGCTTGTGTATTTTCTCTTGAATTATCTATCTATCTATCCCCAACTCAACCATTTGATAGCCGCCACCTTCATGACAAACCATTACACCTCAACTAATATTATTATCACTATTGCTATAACTACAACCACTACTACTATTACTACTACTAATAATAATAGTCACCATGGCTCTTTTACCAGTACCAGCTTGGTTTATGAGACGTTGCTTTTGTAGTTGTTTCATAAACGATCGTCTCGGGGGTCTCTCTTTGTATAAATAATGTATATATATGCTTGTCGCTAATTAAGGTGACATCCCTCCCTCCCCACTTTACTTCGTCTCTTTGCCACCTGTCTGATCATTGCGGTTGTGATGGTGATGATAACCCTTATATATTTCCCCTCTTATATATATATACATATATACATACGATATACATATATACATAACACACACACACATATATATTTATACACTATGTATATATATTAAATATATGTGTGTATTTACATACATTATATATATATAATATATATATATATACATACATACATACATACATACATGTATGTTTATACGATGTCTCTCTTTCTTACATACATATATAAACAAAAACTATATTTATATACGCGTTTATTATTTATTGACCATTTCTACACTATAAAAATATATTTATCTATCTATCTATCTATATATATATATATATATATATATAATATATATATATATATATATATATATACACCTATATAATTCTCTCATGGTAGGATGTAAATACTATATATATGTATATACACTATATACGTGTGTGTACAATTTATAAAATACACTATATATACATACTATACAAGCCGCTTTTACACTACATATATGTATATATATGTACACATACCATATATATACATACTATGTGTAAGCCGTATTTATACAATATATGTATATATACTTCGTATACACTGTAATCTGTTATTTACACTATATATGTGTGCGTGTATATGTATGTATATATATATATATATATATATATATATATATATATATAAATCGATCTTCTCTATTCTCTGCTCCTATTGTTGTTATGTCACTAATTAACGGTTGTAGTACTTTTTAGACAGACCGCCGTGACAGAAGAGCAAACGGGTACCTTGTCAGCATCATCATTATTATTACTATTATACGAGATTTAATGAAGAAAAGCCCGCCATAGCCACTAATAATCATCACCCCTTCTATGTTTCTGTCTCTTTCCTCACCTAATGGACAAGAATTCCTTTTAATGGACCAGAATTCCTCCTCTATATACTCACATAACACAACACTTTCGGGTCTGGTCTGCCATCCGCCAGTCTACTTTCTCACTCACACACAAACCGACACACCCTGAGATTTGCCTCAACGTACCCAGACATCTATTTTTCAATTTATACAGCTGTCTATTTTATTATTAGCTACTAGACTGAAAGTAATATACACATAGACAGAGACCATATATACCCGTAATTTTATACACACACGTTCAATTATTTCTACACTAAACACACCATAATGTATGTGCGTGTGTATAGAGTGTGTGAGGTATATAAATAATTGAATGTGTATGTGTATGAATCTACGGGTATATATCGTCTCTCGTATAGAACATATAATGTTATAATTTAGTATGTAAATCCACGTATTTATATATGTGTGCACATGAGAGTAGAACGAAGTGTATATAAACATGTGTAATATATAAACACACGCACAAGTAGTCTATAAATAAAAACTGCCCAACTATGTGTGTGTGTGTGTGTGTGTATAACGTGTTTCGGTGTTGTGTATTGATAGCATATAAAATTGTGTATATTTTCACTCTATGTGTGTGTATAATGTATTTTAGTATTGTGTACACTCAGGACTAGATAAGATAAAGCTACTAAAGATAAACTTTAGTCCTCCGATGTTTAAATCATCACGAATGGTTAAGTGTTATCAAGGAAATCAAGCCATAGAATTGTCATTGTACAGCTGTGTCTAACTTCTCGGTACACGCGCGCGCCTGTATATATATGTATATATATGTATGTGTAATATGCCCACTGTGTGTGCGTGTACTCGGCTGTGTATATATTGTGTATAAACATGCCTTTAATTACATGTAATTTCGTGTGTCAGTATTTGTTGGCATGTCTGTATGCGTGTGTAGATTGTGTATATAAAGTCTAGTTTATATGCATATTGGACGTTGTATTTTAGTATGGCTTTTATGAGTATGTGTGTGTATACACATACAGAAAGAAATATGTATGTATATATATATATATATTCATGTATCTATAGCTACGTACGGGTGTGTGTGTGTGTCATAGATACCAGGATGGGACCTGCTTATCTTTCGTTCCTGGGTGTGATGCAAGTAAAAAGTAAATTGCCCCCTGGCTAGGACGGCAGCCTATCACGGCTAACGTCTCTCATATGATCTGGTACCGACTCCTAAAAGCTACATAAATTAGCATGCGAAATAAAGTGTTCTGCTCAAAATCTCAACAAAATGCCTGCAACTTATTTGAACTCGTAATTTAACAGTGCAGTCAGTCGCTTTCTTATCACCAACTTGGTTGTCTTTATATGTATACCTACACACGAGCTACAATCGTCATGCCAGCATTATTAGCCCCTTGGCAAATCAATCGCTGGGTCCTTTTTATTGACAGCAAGCCACAACATGCAAAAATCAGAATTGGGTCCCTAGACTCAAGAGGCCCTCTGGGGAAGCTGTCCAGCGTGCACATAGCACAAGGCTGCCCTGGCACATGCATAGATATATAAATAGATGGGGAGTTTCTGTTTTTTTAATATGGAGGGAAGAACCGTTGTCTTGAACCTTTTCAGGGCCCCTGACAGTTGGGAGGAAATGAAGGAGGTATCATTAAATGTAAGCCCTGGTCTGAGTGCTTGCAACAGGGTCAACTCTACTTAAAGTCCCCCAAGGCACCCAGTAGTGGTGACACTCATTTAAAACAATCACATAATGTCAGCATAAACAGGCACAAACAAATGCACACACAAACATATACATGTGCGAAGGGCTTCTTTAAATTTCTGTTTACCAAATTTACTAACAAGGCCTTGGGCTTATAGTAGATGACACTTGCCCATGGGTTCACACAATGGGACTGAAACTAAAACCACATGGTTCATCATCATCATCGTTTAATGTCCGTTTTCCATGCTAGCATAGATTGGATGGTTCGACTGGAGTCTGGGAAGCCAGGAGGCTGCACCAGGCTCCAGTCTGATCTGGCAGAGTTTCTACAGCTGGATGCCCTTCCTGACGCCAACCACTCCGTGAGTGTCGTGGGTGCTTTTTACATGCCACTGGCACAGGTGCCAGGCGAGGCTGGCAAACGGCCATGATCAGTTGGTGCTTTTTACATGCCACCGACACAGACACCAGTTAGGCGGTGCTGGTATCAGCCACGTTCAGATGGTGCTTTTTACGTGCCACCGGCACAGGCATCATAACTACAACTTGCCACCGGCACGGGTGGGAAGGGAAATTCTTAACTACAGAGCCATGCATGAGAGAGAGAGAGAGATACTTATATATACCAAGAGGAGATTGGGAAAAAAAATTTTGGTGTTATCTATTCACCATTACACATGTTTCATTTGCTAATAGGAATCACAAAATTGTACATGTAGGAGAAACATGTAAGATATCTCCAAATAGAAATTCTTCAGACAGAAAATCTAATAATACCAAGCATTTTTTCCCAATTTCCTCTTCCCCAATATTTTCAACTCTTCTGCATTCCTCACACGAATATAACATCCACATACACATATAGGCGCAGGAGTGGCTGTGTGGTAAGTAGCTTGCTTACCAACCACATGGTTCTGGGTTCAGTCCCACTGCATGGTATCTTGGGCAAGTGTCTTCTGCTATAGCCCCGGGCCGACCAATGCCTTGTGAGTGGATTTGGTAGACGGAAACTGAAAGAAGCCTGTCGTATATATGTATATATATATATATAATATATATATATATATATATATGTATATATATATATTTATATGTGTGTGTTTGTGTGTCTGTGTTTGGCCCCCCTAGCATTGCTTGACAACCAATGCTGGTGTGTTTACATCCCCGTCACTTAGCGGTTCGGCAAAAGAGACCGATAGAATAAGTACTGGGCTTACAAAGAATAAGTCCTGGGGTCGATTTGCTCGACTAAAGGCGGTGCTCCAGCATGGCCGCAGTCAAATGACTGAAACAAGTAAAAGAGTATACAAGTTTGAAGTACTGGAATGAGCAAACATGCTTTCAGGGGACACAGCTTGGACTCTATCTTCATAATACTTTATTATGTATTAATTTCTGTGTAAATAGTTGCATATTGTAAGGCTGTGTGTGTAGATGTATATGGTGTGGATGCAGGTGTAGCAGAGTGGTTAAAAAATCAATTTGCACTCAGATGGCCCGGCAGTGGGTTCAATCCCAGTGCTTGGCATTTTGGTCAAATGTCTTTTACCATATTCTTGCAATTATCCAAGGGCAGTGAGCTGGCAGAAACGTTAGCACACCAGGCGAAATACTTATCGGTATTTCGTCTGCCGCTACGTTCTGAGTTCAAATTCTGCTGAGGTCGACTTTGCCTTTCATCCTTTTGGGGTTGATTAAATAAGTACCAGTTACACACTGGGGTCGATATAATCGACTTAATCCGTTTGTCTGTCCTTGTTTGTCCCCTCTGTGTTTCGCCCCTTGTGGGTAGTAAAGATATAAGAAACATTAGCACACCGGGTGAAATGCTTAGCAGTATTTTGTCTGACTTTATGTTGTGAGTTCAAATTCCACCGAGGTCGACTTTACCTTTCATCCTTTCGGTGTTGATAAATTAAGTACCAGTCGCGTACTGGGGTCAATTTAATCAACAGGCACCCCCACCCCCAAAAAATTTCGGGCCATGTGCCCAGAGTGGAAAAGATTAGATGGATAAAAACAATGAAAGTTTGTCAAATAGACTGTACCTGTCACAACAGACTTGCCACACACTCCATCACTGATTCTGCTTGAAAATTTCATTTATGACATATATGTGTATGTGGAGTACTCAGCCAGTTATATGCTAATTCACTTCTACCCACATTAGCCAGACTCTTCATCTTTCTACCCACCTCACTAGACTCTTCATCTCTCTACTCCTCTACTCACCATAGCCAGACAGACTCCTCAACTTTCTACTCACAATAGACCCCTAATTTCTCTACCCAACTTAGCTAGACTCCTCCCCGTTTCTCCCCACTTTAGCCAGACTCTTCATCTTTCTACCCACCTCACTAGACTCTTCATCTCTCTACTCCTCTACTCACCACAGCCAGACAGACTCCTCAACTTTCTACCCACAATCGACTCCTAATCCCTCTACCCACCTTAACTAGACCCCTAATCTCTCTATCCAACTTAGCCAGACTCTTATCCCCTTCCCCTCCATCTTAGCTAAGCTTCTCATCTTTACACCCATCTCATTATAACCCCTTCACTCTTAATTACTTCGACAGTACCCCTATTTTTTCTAATCACCTCAACTGATGTTACCTCCGTCCTCACATTGCACATTCACCCCCCTCCACCCACCCCCACCCCACCAGACCCCTCCTCATTTATCTCCAAATGCAACAAGCCCTCGACAGACAACCGTTGCCCTATTTCATACCACCTAACCAGTTAGTCAAAGAGAGGAGTGGAAGAGCAGAAGACGGATTTGCCTTTGCCGTTGCATAGCTACAAGTCTTCCAGCTTCTACATTATGGCCCTCAGCCACTCTAATCTCCTCGCTTCCATCACCAGTATTAAGTTACGGACTTGGCACAACTTATCTTACATTTCTCTTTTTGTTCTTTTGCGTGTGAGTCTGGCCTGTTGCTGTAAACTCCATCTCTTTGGTTGCTCTTCACTGCACGCTACCAATGCACACTCTGAGCAGTTGCAAAGCACCAGCCAGCTGCATGTCAGACACACCACTTCCTTCTGAACATTCCCTTCCCTTCGTTTTCCTCTTCTTCTTCCTCCTCTTCATCATCATTCTATTCATTATCATTGATTTAATGAGAATCAGACCTGCAGAACAGCTGAACTTTTTCTCCCCCACCCCCCCAGCTCTTTATTCTCATCACTTCATCCATCTTACTTGAGTCGTCCTGCCATAACCAGCCTGCAAGGGTCACTCAACACCATTTGTCTTTTCCTTATGGAATTATGGGGTCGGCCTTGCCTTCTGTCCTTACAGGGTCAATAAAATAAAGTACCATTTAAGCACTGACGTCGAAGACATTGGTTTCAAACTTTGGCGCAGGGCCAAAAATTTGAGGGGAGGGGCGAGTTAATTACATCAACCCCAGTGATCAACTGGTACTTATTTTATCAACCCCAAATGGATGAAAGGCAGAATGTAAAGACAGACGAAATACCACTAAGCATTTTGCCCAGTGGGCTAACAATTTGGCCAACTGACCACCTTAACTGAAGTCAAAGAATTGACAAATCCCCTTAAAAAGTTTCTGGTCTTGTGCCTAAATCAGCACCAATTGGTAAGAGCAGTACTGAGTTCAAATCCTGCTGGGGTTTACTTTGCTATTCATCCTTTCAGGGTCGATAAACTAAGTACCAGTTGTGCACTGGTGTCAGTGTAATCAACTTATCCCCTACCCTTAATATTGCTAACCTTGTGCCAAAATGAGTAAGAATTATTAAGGGCAATTGACCAGCAGAATCCTTATTAAAAATACCTTGCTGTATTTCTTACGTTCTTGGTTCAAATCCTACTAAAGTCAACAGGGCATTTCATTGACTTTCGGGCCTTGTGCCTATGCTACAAATGATAATTCTTGTTATTGAATTGGTAGGATCTTTAGACCAGGGATTCTTAACTGAGGTCCTTATAACTCTTGGGTGGGGGTCAATATAAGATTGTGATGTTAAAATTTATGCACATTAACTTGGTTGTGTTTCTACAAATCACAAAATATTTTCACCATTTTTCATACAATTCCTAAGTATATTTAATCATAGATATACAATTAATTTTTTTTTAAACATCGTTAGCACACCAGGTAAAATGCTTAGCAGCATTTCATCCACTGGGGTTGACTTTACTTTTCATCCTTTTGGGGTCAATGAAATAATACCAATCAAATACTGGGATCAATATAATCCACTTATTCCCTCCCCCAAAATTCAAAGCCTTGTGCCTATAATAGAAAGGATTATTATTATTATTGTGGAGGTGCGTGGCTTAGTGGTTAGGGTGTTGAACTCATGATCGTAAAGTTGTGGGTTCGATTCCTGGACTGGGCGATGCGTTGTGTTCTTGAGCAAAACACTTCATTTTCACGTTGCTCCAGTCCACTCAGCTGGCAAAAGTGAGTAAATGTGCGACAGACTGGTGTCCCATCCAGGTGGGGAATTTCTATGCCACTGAAACCGGGAAGCTGGCCCTTTTGAGCCTGGCATGGCTCAAGAAGGAACATTTATTTTTGATTTTATTATTATTATTATTCGAAATCGATCAACATCAATGGAAATTGCAGCTGTGATACCAGTGCCGGTGGCACATAAGAGAACCATCCGATCGTGGCCGTTTGCCAGCCTTGTCTGGTACCTGTGCCGGTGGCACGTAAAAAGCACCCACTACACTCACGGAGTGGTTGGCGTTAGGAAGGGCATCCAGCTGTAGAAACACTGCCAGATCAGACTGGGCCTGGTGCAGCCTTCTGGCTTCCCAGACCCTAGTTGAACCGTCCAACCCATGCTAGCATGGAAAGTAGACGCTAAACGATGATGATGATGATGATGATGATGATTAAAGCAGTGAGCTGGCACAATCATTAGTGCATTGGACTAAATCCTTAGCAGCATATCTTCTGGCTCCTTATATTCTGAGTTCAAATCTCACTGCAGTCTGTTTTGCCTTTCATCCTTTTTTTTTTTTTTCGTGAAAGGTTTGGAGAAAGGTCCAATGATAAAATAAAATATTAAACAAGTACAGTAGTACCTCACTTCACGAGGAGCTGCTTTAGGAGACCCCAGGTTTATGAGTTTTATTTGTCAGCTCGCTTTTGTATAGTGAGCTGAAATTTTTCAAGCCCAAGATCCAAATTTTGAACAAAGTGCAAAAGTTTCTTCTATCATCACAAATGCTTCTGTGCGTTACTGAGAAATTTATAAGGAGTGGAAAGCTTCTTCTAAGTAAACATCTCTAGACTTGCTTTCTAAAAAGAGATCCACAAGTCTGTCTATGAGTGCTTGTGAATCAATGATTGCATCTACAAGTGACGGTGTACACAAGCCTAGTGTGAGTGAAGGCGATTCAGAAAACAATTATAATAATAATATTTCTTTTTATAAGTGATCTCAACATTCTTTTTATTTTACATAAAATATTCCTTACATTCTACTGCTGTTTTATTGCCATTATACATATTCATAGGCACAGGAGTGGCTGTGTGGTAAGTAGTTTACTTACCAACCACATGGTTCCGGATTCAGTCCCACTGTGTGGCACCTTGGGCAAATGTCTTCTACTATAGCCTCAGGCCGACCAAAGCTTTGTGAGTGGATTTGGTAGATGGAAACTGAAAGAAGCCTGTCGTATATATATATATGTGTGTGTGTGTCCTCAGCATCGCTTGACAACCAATGCTGGCGTGTTTACGTCCCTATAACTTAGCGGTTCGGCAAAAGAGAATGATAGAATAAGTACTAGGTTTACAAAGAATAAGTTGTGTGGTCGATTTGCTCGACTAAAGGCGGTGCTCCAGCATGGCCGCAGTCAAATGACTGAAACAAGTAAAAGGGTAAAAGAGTAAAAGAATATTATAGGTAAAATATTTTTCTAGGAACGAATTACGTTTTATAACATTGCTACTCAAGGAAATTATTGCTCTGCTTTACAAGTTTTCACTTTATGAGCAGTCTCTGGGAACAGATTAACTTGTATATCAAGGCATTATTGTACTGGGGTTCATGCAATCATCTTGCTCAAAATTGCTGGTCTTGTGTCAAAATTAGAATGAATTATTATTATTATTATTATTATTATTATTATTATTATTATTGACAGTACATATTGTAAAGTTGGAACAATACAGAGAAGATTAGCATGGCCCCTGCGCAAGGATGACATGCAAATTCGTGAAGCGTTTCATATTTTTTTGAGCAAGTTAGTTGCCAGTGCCACTGGACTGGCTCCTGTGCAGGTGGCACATAAAAAACACCATCTGAGTGTGGCCGTTGCCAGTACTGCCTGACTGACCCTCGTGCCGGTGGCATGTAAAAGCACCGACTACACTTGCGGAGTGTTTGGCGTTAGGAAGGGCATCAAGCTGTAGAAACTCTGCCAGATCAGATTGGAGCCTGGTGCAGCCATCTGGTTCGCCAGACCTCAGTCAAATCGTCCAAACCATGCTAGCAGGGAAAGCGGATGTTAAACAATGATGATGATGATGAGTGAGAAAGCAGCACATGCCATCAGTGATACTGGAGTACAAATATAGAAACCTCAATATAGCCATCATGACCACCCATCTGGCAAGCGTACATCAGGTACATGAACCATAATCATATGTGCATGACATGGTGACCTCATATCAAGATAAGCAGCACATGACCTTGCTGGTGGGGCCTAGTTAGGAGTTTTATCAGGCTGAGTAGCCAATCCTGCCCAAAAGGCCCCTGAGTGAGGTTGCTTGGGTTTGTTTCGACCCTTTAGAATTGGAATTTTTGAAAAGTAAAAATTTTGCATTATGTAGCTTGTTATTCCCTTTAAGGGAACATTTTTCTGGTTGAAATACACCGAAAAATGGCGACACAGCAGTCAAAGAATCGTAAAAAAATAGGGATTTTCATAGAAAAAAAGCATGTTTTTGATGTAAATAACTTTTGGTGTTAACCTGGTCTGATTTGAATTTTTTCTTCTACGGAAGGAAGAGCAAGCCTTCTATCATACTGTCGATTTTGGTCAACTCGCGCCGCAGGGTCTCTGAGGAGATAGTGTTAGTTGAAGGCTACCAAACCTGCCATACACAGACAACTTCAGCTTTCTATATAGAGAGATTTTCATCGTCATTTTTATTGTTTTAATATCCACTTTTCCATGTTAGCATGGGTCAGGCAGAATTTGTTGAGGCAGATTTTCTATGACCAGCTGCCCTTCCTGCTACCATTAGAATAAAACATTCTTGGTTTTTGAAAAGGGTTTATTTTTTACAACTATATGAACCTGGTGAAGAAACATTCAGCTACATGTATATGTCACTGAGTGCATTTCCAGTCTGAGCTATTTATATATTTTCTGTCACACCTGGTGAGCTGTAATATCATTTGGTTACATGTTTCCAATGTACCAATGGTTGATTCATGGAATTTCCAACTGCAAAATTGTATAACTCGTTACTGAACAAATATAACAAAGGACTTTGTTCAAATGGTTACCAGTTCTTGAATTTTTAATACCAATATTTACATCCTTCCCCACCAGCTCCAATAAATATATACATAATTTACATTATTTACATTGGACGGATATTTGTCCTCATTTTGTTTGTTAACACGTTTCAGCTGATATACTCTGCAGCCTTCATCAGGTGTCTTGGGGAAATTTCGAACCAGGTATATGGAATAAGTGGTTAACAGCACGGGCTACTAACCCCAAGATTCCGAGTTCGATTCCAGACAGTGACATGAATAATAATAATAATAATAATTACGGAGATGTACTCGCATAGCAAGTGATTTGATCTGAGATCGTGTGCTGGAACGAAAACAATTGCAGAGTGGAAGGTGTTTGTAAGCCATTTAAGAAACACGCAAAAATCCGTGCTGCAGCACGGATTTTTGTCAGTGAACAGGTCACGGTCTTAAAGCGACGAAAATATTTTGACAAATGAAACTTAAATGTTGAAGTGAATTGAACAGCTTTTGTGTGTTTCTTAAATGGCTTACAAACACCTTCCACGCTGCAATAATAATAATAACATCAGAAAATACCTTAGGAATGAGAACCCATGTTCAAAATTTCCCCAAAACACCTGATGAAGGCTGGAGGATATATCAGCTGAAATGTTGTGTTAACAACAAACAAGATGAGGACAAATATCCATCAAATGTAAATAATGTAAATAATTCCTCATCTCTTAAATATAGAACTGAAATATAAACATACATACACACACATGCATAGATAGAGATTGATTGATTGATTACACAGTGCCTTAGGCATGTGTCTTCTACTATGAAAGGACCAGGCTGACCAATGTCTTATGAGTGAATTTGGTGGACGGAAATTGCATTAACTCCAATATAATATATGTGTGTATGTATATTTATATGTGTATGTATATATATATACATGTGTGTGTGTGTATAGAGGGGGTGCTGAAAAGCTCCTGACATTGTGGGTGGT
Organism: Octopus sinensis; assembly: GCF_006345805.1. Lineage (NCBI taxonomy): Eukaryota > Metazoa > Mollusca > Cephalopoda > Octopoda > Octopodidae > Octopus > Octopus sinensis. The sequence goes on from NC_043010.1 coordinate 61,759,887, forward strand.
GGGTAAAAATACAGGTGGATCAGTTAATCATGATTTTATTCAACATATCTTTCTCTCTGGTTCACATACGTATTGCAACGGTCCTTCAGAATTTTTTAAGCCCTGTAAAAGAACTCGGAAGTTTGGGCCTCCAACCAGATCCTGTTTGCAATCCCCTTAAAGCCAGGAACTCTTCAGCACTCCTTCATGTACATGTCTGTCAAAAGACCTACCAGTCACATGGAGGATTTAAGCAGCACCTGAACATTCCTAATAAACAGGTGAAACATGGAGCCAATACTGAAATGACAGTATTGAAAGGTGGGTCAGCTTTTCGAACCCTTTCAGGGCCCAGAAGTCATTTAAGATCTCATGCTAGGAAAGAGCAATCATGGTCACAAAAAGAGGTCAAGTGTTGCAAAAAAACAGGTCACCACCATATGTATGTGTGTGTATATGTATGCATGTGTGTGTAGTGGAGGCGCAATGGCCCAGTGGTTAGGGCAGCGGACTCGCGGTCATAGGATCGCGGTTTCGATTCCCAGACCGGGCATTGTGAGTGTTTATTGAGCGAAAACACCTAAAAGCTCCACGAGGCTCCGGCAGGGGATGGTGGTGATCCCTGCTGTGCTCTTTCACCACAACTTTCTCTCACTCTTACTTCCTGTTTCTGTTGTACCTGTATTTCAAAGGGCCGGCCTTGTCACACTCTGTGTCACGCTGAATATCCCCGAGAACTACGTTAAGGGTACACGTGTCTGTGGAGTGCTCAGCCACTTACACGTTAATTTCATGAGCAGGCTGTTCCGTTGATTCGGATCAACCGGAACCCTCGTCGTCGTAACCGACGGAGTGCTTCCATCCATGTATGTGTATGTAGGCGTGTGTGTGTGTATAAATGTAGAAGACACTTGCTCAAAGTGTTGCACAATGGCATTGAACTTGAGATCACATGGTTGGAATGTGAACTTCTTAACCACAGTCAGACACACACGCATGTATATATAATGGGCTTCGACACAGTCTCCACCTACAAAACTCCAATCGCATGACTGTGGAAGAAGTGACTTGCCCTAGGTACTGTTTAGTTGAATTGGGCCTTGTGATAAATAGATCCTGTATAAGGTCTGCTTATTTTTTTTTACTTCCAGCTGATATATTGACTGTTAGCTTGAGCGATGCTCTTCACTCTACTTTTACAACATGGCATTTTCCCAAATATCCTGTCTGTTTCTTGACGTTTATTGATCTCTCTCTCTCTCGCTTCTGACATCTTGCTCCACCTTCAATATTTCACACCGTTTAATCTTAACTCTTAATCAGATATTTCACTCCAATTCCCATTGCATGTAATAATCTCAAGGAGGAGGAGGAGGAGGAGCTGGTGGTGGTGGTGGTGGTGGTGGTGGAGTTCTTGTTTACTTTTATCTTCTATCTTTTACTTGTTTCAGTCATTACCCTGTGGCCATGCTGGGGCACCACCCTGAGGAATTTTCATTGAATGAATCAACCTCATTACTATATCTTTTTTTTTTTAAGTCTGGTAGTTATTCTATCAGTCTCTTTTGCCAAACTGCTAAGTTACAGGAATGTAAGCACATCAACACTGGTTGTCAAGCACTGAGTGGAACAGACACACACACACACACACATACAAAGGGCTTCTTTCAGTTTCTATCTACCGAATCCTTTCACAAGGCTTTGGTTAACCTGAGGCTATCATAGCAGAGGACACTTGCCTGAGGTGCCACACAGTGAGACCGAACCTGGAACCACGTGGTTGGGAAGCAAACTTCTTGCCACACAGCCACATCTGTTGTTTATAAACTTAACTAAATGTGGATCAGACTGGATGCAGACCTTCTCTTCCAGCTTCTCTGCCTTAATATCCAAACATGTGATTTCTAGACAACACCAAATCACTTCTCGATCTGGAGATGTACACCTTTGTAGGAATCGGACAAATCTTTGTTGGTAATTTTCTTTTGTTCTTGAATTTGTATTGACCATCGAGCGTTGGGTCTCACAGAGGCAGTGTCTGGTGACCCCAACTTTTGGCTATATACCGTGCTTGAGAAGACCTGTCAAGCCAAGTGAGATCGTAGTTGTGGCCAATGCCAGTGTGACATCAATGGCACCTGTGCTGGTGGCATGTAAAAAGCACCCACTACACTCTCAGAGTGGTTGGCATTAAGAAGGGCATCCAAATGTAGAAACCTTGCCAGATCAGATTGGAACCTGGTGCATTTCTCCGGCTTTCCAGTTTTCAGTCAAACCATCCAACCCTTGCCAGCATGGAAAGTGGGTGTTAAATGATGATGATGATGATGATGATCACAGCCATGACCCCGCTGGAGGACTGCCAACATATGTTGTACACTTCACTGCTTAGTTTATTAGCATTCTGTAAGTTACAACAATCAATGATCCAGTCAGTGAAACAGCTGACTTGTGAAATTAACATGCAAGTGTCTGAGCACTCCACAGACATGCCTACCCTTAATGTAGATCTAAAGAAGATTGCAACAATACCAGCCTTTGGAAGAATTACAGGTACAATACATTTTTGCCAGCTGAGTGGACTAAGCCAACAAGAAATAAAGTGTCCTGCTCAAGGACCCACCCTGCCACCCGGAATCAAACTCAGGACCTTACACTCATCAACCAAGTATCCTAACTACTAAGTCACACCTTTTCACTATGATATTTAATGGCATACAAGGCACCCTTTTTTTTTCCCCAAAAAAATACCTCAGAAATTCTCCCAGGATCTTATGTGCAATGTCGGGCCCATATTTCATGTTTTTAGACATTAAAAACTTTTTTCTTGATTGTGATGCTGTGAATGAGGTGTAAGCCTGAACCCTTAAAAGCATTCAGATTATTTTGTCAAATGTAATCCTTATTTATCCACACTGTTTTGACTTAATCACGGATTATCTCATAGCTTTGAGATTTTGATGATATGATTATATCATTCGTAACAAAACACTGGTGCTGGGGCCTCATAAAAAGCCCCCAGTACACTCTGTAAAGTGGTTGATGTTAGGAAGGGCATCCAGCTGTAGAAACCATGTCAACACAGACTATGGAGTTTGGTGCGGTTCTTGGCCTTGCCAGCTTCTTTCAAACCACCCAACCCGTTCCAGCTTGGGAAACATGTTGAATGGTGATGATGATTGTTCGTTTTTAGAATGACATTGTAGGGTAGGTGTGAGAGGCTGGATCTGACAAGTTTGAGCTTAAAATAAGTAGAATATTTGGGCTGGATGTAGTCAGTTTAAACGCTAAACGGTTAGTATGTCTGTGTGTCTTCTTTGCCATCAGATATGGTATATAACAAGATAATTGCAACTGCATTCAGGGTTTTTTTTTTTGCCCCTTTTTCCATTTTTTAGTCAGTGGGGAAAGCATTACTCATGCCCCTGTACAGGGCCTCCAAGACTGATGAGAGGGAGGAGGTTATCCTCAAACCGGACATTGAGGGCCCTTAATGCTTTCAACAGACTGGGATCCACTAAAGGCACACTAGGTGTAGAGTGAAACAATTGGGTGAGAATTTGGGGCTACTAGAAGTTTGGCACAGCCAACTGGACCCTGAACTGTTTTTGTTGAAGTACTTTACGGCATTGGTGACACACACATGCGCACACTCACAGAAATACATGCACACACACACACATATATATTAATGTTTTTTTATGTTTAGCTGTAAAAACAATTTTACATTGATCTGATGGGTTACTCTGTATTTTTGTAGAGTAAAAATTTATCATTCTAACAATGGCTTAACTGGCTGAAACTTCGAAGTCACTATCAATAATATTCCCATTTAAGAATGAATATGAGAGGGAGAGAAAGAGAGACATTACAATTTATTAATCGAACATGAATGACAAACATTTTCTCCTGATGAGAAATATGTTCAGAGAGAGCAAGGTGTCAGGAGATGATGTGAGAGACATTAAAATGTCTGATACTCAGCATCAAATCAGTGGTGCCAAATGAGCAGCGCCAAAAAGGCTGTGCCAAAACGTCTCATACACCCCTGAGTGCCAGCTAAGTGATGGATTAAGTTTATTATTTTTATAGGCCATAGCAGGATTTGAACTCAGAACAAATACCACAAGGTGCCTGGTTGGATTTTCTTATAGTTCTGCCTATTCACAACCATAGATTAGTCTTCATTTTTTATGGATCTGGTGCCACATTAGAAGCACCCACTCCACTCTGTAAAGTGGTTGGTGTTAGGAAGAGCATCCAGCCATAGAAACCATGCTGAAGCAGACAGCAGACCTTGGTGCAATACTATGGCTAGCCAGCTTTTGCCAAACTGTCCAACCCATGCCAGCATGGAAGATCAATGCGAGATGGTGGTGGTTTTGTGGTGACGGATCTGAAAGGATATCAGTCATTTTGTCCAGTAATCCAAGGACTCTGCTACTTTGTCATGGTGGTGTGTCAGACTTTTAAGGAAATAATCCATTGACGGATCATCTATATGGTCACTCCATCTGCGAGAAATAGCTGCCAAATCAGTGAAATCACAACATATTAATAAAGGACGCGTTGGATAATGTATTCCAACATAGTTACAAAAAGAGGAGATGGTCGTGTTTGGCCTAATCAAGGATGACCTTGGGCTAAACAGCAATAATGAAGAAAGAAAGGCCCCTATATAGCCACTTGACTTGCTAGAAATAGCAGCCAAGTCACCCTCATCACAACCTTACATACCAATTAAGAGATGGGATGAGAGCTAAACAACCATTTTTTACATGAGACAAAACGGACAACAGATGATACAGTGCCATTGAAAAGGTTGTTAGGAGGCCCCAGGGATAACTACAGTTCAATAGTGCAGGTGGAGGGAGCAATGGAAACATAACAAATTTCCATTTATTCAGACACTGTGGAAGGATTCTACCCACCACCTCAAGTGACTAAAGGTGGACTAACTCTCATTGTTGTAAATTAAAGAAGTTTGAGCGATTGGCAGTTTCGGTTGGCAAGCAGTTCACTATGAGCTGTGACAGAGAGTGGTGAATCTCATGTAAGAGTAGCAGGGGTGCAACGTGTAAGTACTTTCTTTCCTCCCCGCTGCTTCGTTATTGTGTATAGCCAACAGACGAGGATATAATAAGATAAACTATGTAAGTGGTTGAGTAGGAAGACTAGCTTTCCCTGTGGTGTCCGAAACAAGGAAATCTGTTACAAGTACAAGCAGCAGCAGCATTGTCATCGCCAGTACCACTGCTGTCATCTCATATTCATCACCTCCATCACTGGTTCCCAACCAGAGCCTTTATGACCCTTGGGGGTGGGGTCCACATAAGATTTTGCTGTTTATGTGCAATAAACTGGTTATATTTCTACAATACACAAAATGTTTAGACAATTGTTTTAAACAGTTCTGTATTTAAGAGATGAGGAATTATTTACATTATTTACATTTGATGGATATTTGTCCTCATCTTGTTTGTTGTCAACATGTCTTGGCTGATATACCCTCCAGCCTTCATCAGGTGTCTTGGGGAAATTTCGAACATGGGTTCTCATTCCTAAGGTATTTTTTTCAATGTTGCTATTATTATTATTATATTATTATTATTATTATTATTATTCCAAGTTCGATTCCAGGCAGTGACCTGAATAATAATGATAATTATAATAATAAAAGATACCTTAGGAATGAGAACCCAGGTTCGAAATTTCCCCCAGGACACCTGATGAAGGCTGGAGGATATATCAGCCGAAACGTTGTGTTAACAACAAACAAGATGAGAACAAATATTCATCAAATGTAAATAATGTAAATTGTTTTAAACGTTGGATGTGTATGAGGGTCCATTAGAGTAAAGCAAGAACCAAAGGGGCCCATAGGTGAAAAATGGTTGGCAAACACTGACCTCTACACTGTCCCTTATAAAACCTTGCATGAAACACCACATTTGGTATCTCTACACTCTACCATGAAGCCATTCCCCTTCCCCTTTTTGGTAGGGTTTCCTAGAATGGTTTCCTTTAATCCTTCAGCATTCAGATTATTCTGTCAAATGTGATGCGTCTTTATTCACGTTGTTTCCAGTTAATCCTGGATTATCTCATAGCTTCAAGATTTCTATGATGCAGTTGCTTATTCTTAGAATGACATTGTAGGGTAGGTGTGAGAGGCTGGATCTGGCCAGTTTGAACATAAAACAGGGAGAATATTTGGGACCCTATATGGCCTGCTTCAATGCAAAAGGGTTAATGTCAAACACTTTACAAAGTGCACTGGGTATATTTTATCAGGGTGCAAGCACTGTGTCCCCAACACTGCAAGGTCCTTTGATCCCTTCATTGTCTATACTCAGCTCCCAATCGCTTTACATACATCATCACCATCGTCATCATTCCTCAACATTTCGTGCCTGTATTCCATACTGTCATGAGCTGGATGATTCAACAGGATTCATGGCAGATATTAATTGGAGGATCACATCTCACTCAGATATCTCAGTTTTGCTACCATTTCTATGGTAGGATGCTCTTCTTAACACTAATCTTTATGTGCAGGTATATATATATATATATATATATATATATATACATACTTCACTTAGGTATTGCATGACCTGGTGTAGAATTCAATGTACATATAAGTGAGAATCATAGTCATTGCCAGTGCTGGTGACATGTAAAAGCACCCACTGCACTCTTGGAGTGGTTTGCACAAGGAAGGGTGCCAAATCAGGCTGGACCCTGGCACAGCTCTCTGGCTTACCAGTCCCTGTCAAACCATCCAACCCATGCCAGCATGGAAAACAGATGCTAAATAATGATGATGATGATGATGATATATATATCTATATATAGGCATGGCTATGTGGTAAGAAGTCTGCTTCCCAACCACATGGTTCTGGGTTCAGTCCCACTGTGTGGCACCTTGGGCAAGCATCTTCTACTATAGCCCTGGGCCAACCAAAGATGGAAACTGAAAGAATCCCATTGTATATATACATGCATGTGTGTTTTTGTCTTTGTGTCTGTTTGTCTCCCACCACTGCTTGATAACCAGTGTTGGCGTGTTTATGTTCCCATAACATAGCAGTTTGGGAAAAAGAGACCGATAGCAAACAGAGAATACAATTGAAGCAAAATAAACATTATTACAGGTGTGACCCGTGGTAACCTTAGACATGTTTCACGTATTGTGCTTTTTTTTGTTGTTGTTGTTTTCTTAGCTTATGTCTGCAAAGTGATTTTTTTCTTATAGGCAAAAACCACAGCAGCAGGCCTTACTACAATGCATATACATTTAGTATGATATATAGATGGCAGTTTTAAACATACATGTTCAGATATATATATATATATATATATATATGCATATTCAATCAAAGCAATTAAGATTCAAGTAAATTCCAATGAATTTACTTGAATGTGGTACTTAACTTAGATGCACCAGAAAAACTATATGGTGTTAACCATACAGTAATGTGGGGTGATTATAAACGAGAAAGAAGCAACAAGAATGGATTAGTTTTTAGTACAATCGTTTCATACAAAGACAGGCTTTATTACAAGTTGCAAAAATTGCAGCAGATAAAAGTGTCCCGTACTCATCAGCTAAAATACATATGAGTTCTCCAAACATCTTAGTGGGTGAGGTTATATTCATGAAATATTGGAGATAATTCCATTAAAGGCAGATATAGGTTGCAAACAGATTTCCAAAGTTCCTTAATGATGATGCACAGTCTTATCACCCTGGTGCCAGTGGCACGTAAAAGCACTCATTACACTCTCGGTGTGGTTAGTTTTAGGAAGGGCATCCAGCCGTAGAAAACCATGCCGAATCAGACTGGAGTCTGGTACAGCCTTCAGGTTTACCAGCCCTGGTCAAACCATCCAACCCATGCCAGCATGGACAACGGATGTTGAATGATGATAACGATGATGATATATATATATATAACATAAAGGAATGAGGATTTGGAATCTAGGCAGGTACTCTACTAGCCTTCTAATATAATCCAGATCTGACTAACCACATCGAATGATTGGGAGCATACAGAATTGTTTAAGATAAACAAATGGTACTTGACTCGATGGATGAATCCTGAGTTTTGCTTCATTGGATTTCAAACCACTTTCAGACTCTATAATCAAGACATTGTAAAGAAGAATGAAGAATTCTACATCTTCAAAATCCAATATTCCTCCAAGGACTGCATCAGGCTCCAGTGTCTGCTTTGGCATAATTTGTGCAGCTGGATGCCCTTCCTAGTACCGACCATTTTATTGTGTTTGCTGGGTCCTTTTTTGTATGCAGCTTGCGGGGATAAAAAAAGTATGAGAGAAAAAGAAAAGGTCTGGAGCAGAACAGGTCTCTTGGTGAGGAGCAGCTTCATCAGTGGAGACGCAATGGCCCAGTAGTTAGAGCAGCGGACTCGCGGTTGGAGGATCACGGTTTCAATTCCCAGACTGGGCGTTGTGTGTGTTTATTGAGCGAAAACACCTAAAGCTCCACGAAGCGACCCCTGTTGTACTCTTTCGCTCCAACTTTCTCTCACTCTTTCTTCCTGTTTCTTGTCCCCAATTTCCTACGTAATTGCTGAGCCTGGATGCACATTCATCCATCTGTCAATGCTCTCGGTGTCAGGGGTTGACCTGCTTTCTCTTCTGCGGGTCTTACGAATAGCAAAGGACCACGTTTTGGATTTCTCCCACTGGGACGAAGACCACTTTGCTCAACAAACAAACGAACAAACAAGCAGCTTCATCACTACTCCAATATTCATTATACTATTAAATGTAGCTTTATCCATTTCAAGTTCCACTGTTAAAAATGATTTACTTCATATCTCTTGAAGTTTCTTAATTCCTATGATGTTAGCATCTTACAATTCTCATGACCAAGAAGAAACCTTCTAAAATGGATGGAGAAAATCTCGATGGTTTCTTTGGTATAATGGTTCTACTTGTGTATCAAAGCAACCTTCACATGTCTACAGAAGATGTGGGTTTGTGTGTTATCAGCCCTGGAAAAATAAAAGGCAAAGGTGACATCAAGCAGCTTTTAAATTCCAAAGACTGGCTCCTCCATGATATTAGTTTTTACCTCTGTGACTTAGTAAGGTGCAAATGAGGGCCTCTCAATGTCTCTGAGATGCTGAGCACTCATCTCATACTTTCAACTTGACCACCTTCAGAACCTCTTAACCAGATCCAGATCCCTTTCTCAACAATGCACACAGGATTGCCATTATGTGCAAGTTGAGTTGGCAGCTTCAAAACAGCAAAGTTGCAGTAATTCCAGGTGGAACATTAATCTCCTTCCTTTAATAAACTCTTTGCTAAAATTTATTTGATCAAAAATGGTTTTCATCTACTTCACCAGAAGCATCCAGAAAACCTATTCCCCCACAAGTCTGTCATCAATTGCTTGATCCTTGTAAAAACTTTGTCTTTCATCAGAAACCTAAAGTGGTTCTTTCAGCAGACCTACTTTCTACCATAAGCACAAAACCTGAAATTTTGGTGGATGGGGAGAAGTTGATTACATCTACCCCACTGCACAACTGATACTCATTCTATCGACCCTGAAAGGATGAAAGGCTAGGTCAACCTCAGCAGAACATGAACACAGATGAAATACCTATTTCTTTACTACCCACAAGGGGCTAAACACAGAGGGGACAAACAAGGACAGATAAACGGATTAGGTCAATTATATCGATCCCAGTGCGTAACTGGTACTTAATTTATCGACCCCGAAAGGATGAAAAGCAAAGTCAACCTCGGCGGAATTTGAACTCAGAACGTAACGGCAGACGAACTATTGCTAAGCATTTCGCCCGGCGTGCTAATGATTCTGCCAGCTCACTGCCAGATGAAATGCCGTTAAGCATTTTGTCCAGCATTCTAACAATTCTTGCAGCTCATCCCTTAAGACTTTACAGTAATAATTTCAATAAGGATCAGTGCTTGACTGCACAGAACAGGAGTAAATGCAAGATTTTCTTTTTTTCTAAATCTTGTGCTTGATCAACAGAATGCTCTCCTGGGGATTGGATGGTGAGCAGGCAGAGAAAATGATGCCAAAGAAACTTCTGATTTTGGAGAGTGCATGGTTACAACCTCTGCATCATCTTCCATGAGATGTCTTCTCTAACCAGCTTCATTCTCTGTATCAAACATACTAAGCTCTAATCTGCTGCAATGAAATTGGCCCTTTGTGCTGGAGCCATCTAAAATTTAATCCCTTTTGTTGCCATATCTCTATTGAAATACTCTGACTGCAATTAATTATGAAAATAATGCATTTAGTAAAATAACTTTTAATTAACAAGAGATTTTGATGGAATGTTTTAATTGAGATTTTTTTGAAGCAGGTTTATATCACAAATTGGAGGTGCATGGCTTAGTGGTTAGGGTGTCAGCATCATGATCGTAAGATTGTGGTTTCGATTCCTGGACCGGGCGACACGTTGTGTTCTTGAGTAAAACACTTCATTTCATGTTGCTCCAGTCCACTCAGCTGGCCAAAATGAGTAACGCTGCGATGGACTGGCGTCCCGTCCATCTGGGGAATGCATACGCCATTGAAACTGGGAAACAAGGCCCATGTGCCTGGCTAGGCTTTAAAAGGGCACATTTATTTTTTTATTTTATCTCACAAAATCAGGGTTGGTGTCAAAAGCATTAAACACATTCATAAAATTTCCTCTTTTAAAATTCTCCCTTTAAAAAGTTGGAATAAGGTTTCAAATAGCACAAAAGACGGAATATAATTCTTTCATTATTTCAAATAAAATGAAAACTAAACACTATTATGTTTAATTTTGTTTTTTGTTTCTAAAATATTCATCTGTTAAAATTTATATTATTTCAAATATATTCAAATATTATTGCAATTAATAATTCCAGTTTCTAAAACATAAAAATTATATTCAGAAATACAATCAAATTTAAATGCGACATTGAAAGAATGAATTGTTTTTCAATCTTCCCTGATATTTGAAACCACACAACTTTTCAATGAGATGATCTTTAAATATGGAATTTAATAACAACAGCATTCGAGGTACACACATTGTCCTGTCCTCCCCCTTCGCCCCCCCCCCTCTCTATATTCTCTTTTACTCTTTTACTTGTTTCAGTCATTTGACAGCGTCCATGCTGGAGCACCGCCTTTAGTCGAGCAAATCGACCCCGGGACTTATTCTTTGTAAGCCCAGTGCTTATTCTATCAGTCTTTTTTGCTGAACCGCTAAGTGACGGGGACGTAAACACACCAGCATCGATTGTCAAGCAATGCTAGGGGGACAAACACAAACACACACACATATCTATATATATACATATATACGACAGGTTTCTTTCAGTTTCCGTCTACCAAATCCACTCACGAGGCATTGGTCGGCCCAAGGACTATAGCAGAAGACACTTGCCCAAGATGCCACGCAGTGGGACTGAACCCAGAACCATATGGTTGGTTAGCAAGCTACTTACCACACAGCCACTCCTATATATATATTATTTTATTCTTTTAGTCATTTGACTGCAGCCATGCTGGAGCACTGCCTTTGGTTGAACAAATTGCCCCCAAAACTTATTCTTTGTAAGCCTAGTACTTATTCTATCATTGTCTTTTGCCGAACTGCTGAACACACCAGCTTCGGACAAACACAGACACACGAATACATGCCATCATGCATGTATGTATGTGATGGCCTTCTTTCAGTTTCTGTCTACCAGATCTCACAAATTTTCATGTAGTTTGTTTTATCCTCCCTTCCTGGTTCGTTGCCTCTGGTTTCCCTATTTTCCTCGTATCTTGGGACTATGCTCTGATACCTTGTCACCAACATTATTCTCTTCTTTACAACTGCTCCCACCAATCCTTGTATAATCCTAGATAGCCATGTATCTTCTTTATAGCAAGATGCCTGTTCATATTTGAACCCTTTACCCTTCAAATTACTCTGTCAAACACCATCATCGTTTAACGCCCGTTTTCCATGCTGGCATGGGTTGGACGGTTTGACTGGGGTCTGGCAAGCCAGGAGGCTGTACATGCAACATGCAGTATCTTGTTGCTTTGAGATTTCAATGATGTGAGTGTATTTTTTTAGAATGACATTGTATGGTAGGTGGGAGAGGACAAATGTGGTCATCTTGAACATAAAACATTGATAATTTGAGCCTGATATGGCCAGTTTAAGTACTAAAGGGTTGACCTTCCAGCACCTGGCACAAATCCACCCCCTTCTCAATCAAGGCAGGAAGGGCTTTTCTTTGTCTTATGAATTACGTGACAACCCCACTAGTGCTGGTATCGTGAAAAGACAAAAAACCCTTCAATACACTCTGTAAAGTGGTTGGCATTGGGGAAGGACATCCAGTCATTTCAAAGCAGACATTGGAACTCTGTGTAGTCTTGTAGTTCATTGGATCCTGTCAAATTGTAGAACCCACGCCAGCATAGAAGAGGAAGATTAAACAATTCGAGCAAGGCCGTTGCCAGTACCGCCTGACTGGCCCTCGTGCCGGTGGCACATAAAAAGCACCCACTACATTCTTGGAGTGGTTGGCATTAGGAAGGGCATCCAGCTGTAGAAAATCTGCCAGATCAAGACTGGAACCTGGTGCAGACATCCGGTTCGCCAGTCCTCAGTCAAATCGTCCAATCCATGCTAGCATGGAAAGCAGACGTTAAACAATGATGATGATGATGATGATGATGATGATGCTGTTGTTGTTGTCATTAACAAATTGCATGGAGTTTTATATGTGAGGGATAAAAAATATAGTTTCGGGCACTTGTCTTTTATCTTAAAGTAAATAGATTAAAGGGTCTAACAGTGGGGTTTTCTGAATTAACTTTCATCAATACAGACCCCATAAATTTCCTTGGATCTCAGATCGAAAATTAAAATTGTTATTGTTGTTGTTTTTCCTGTCGTTTCCCAGGTTGAAAGCGGAGCACTTTGCAGAGACAAGACATCGTCACATAAAGCAAAATACTGGGTTCCCTTCTTTGGAGAATGCACCAAAGGTTTCAGGGTTTTATGTCGCAGACCAGCAGCTGTGGAAATATTTGTGAGAATGTGTCACTAATGTTGGGGCATGTTTGGGGGTTCAAAGCCCAAGTATGACCAGAAGCTGCACTCAAGAAGAAGAATGTGGGATGCAAGAAAGAGGAAGAAGAAAAACAAAAAGAAACGTTGAAGAAAAGAAAGGTTTGTAGTTTGTCATGTCTTTGCTGTTGTTGTTGTTGTTGTTGTTTAGTTTCTGGTTGGTTTTTGATCAAACAGATCTATGATAGAAAGAGGTTCCACCCTCAATTTTTTTTTTTTTTCAGAATTATATTATTGAATGTTGCTTCCCTTTTTTTGTTGAAGGGGACCATAGTTTTGCAGGCTGCATGGTGACCTTCCACCTCCTGCCCCCACAAGTGCTGGTGCCATGCAAAAGAACACTTGGTACACTCTGTAAAGTGGTTGGTGTTAGCAAGGGTTTCCAGCTGTAGAAACCATGATAAAACAGACATTAGAGTTTGGTGCAATCTTTAGACCCCAGCAGATCATGTCGAACCGTGAAACCTACACCGGCGCAGAATATGGACATTAAATGATGATGGTAATGAATAAGATATTTGAAGGTGACTGTTATTTCTAGCAAGTCAAGCAACCTTGTAGGGGCTCATAGTTATTGCTTTGTGGTGATGACAGCAGGCATTGCTGTGTGGCTTAAGAGGTTACCTTAGTGAATTTCTAGTTTTCTGGTCCTCAAATCTGCTTGAGTCAACTCAAGACTTTTCAGTGAAATCTGGTCAACAGAAATTGGTGAGCTGCTGGCAGAATTGTTAGCACACTAGGCGAAATGCTTAGCGGTATTTCATCTGCCGTTACGTTTTGAGTTCAAATTCCGCCAAGGTCGATTTTGCCTTTCATCCTTTTGGGGTCAATAAATTATATACTAGTTACACACTGGGGTCGATGTAATTGACTTAATCCGTTTGTCCTTGTTTTTCCTCTGTGTGTAGCCCCTTGTGGGCAGTAAAAGAAATAAGAAATTGATGGTAGATTTAATATATCAACACCTGGGTCTTGGGTCCCTTTAGTGGACCCCACTTTGCTGTAGTCGTTCAGTCAAAAAGGGGCAATATGAGTGTGTATTAGACAAACCCTTGCATAATACCTCAAAGGCTTTGTCTGCTGGACTCAGCTGACAAGAAAACACACACCCTGTCACCTTTTGATTACAATTTGTCCTTCCACCAGACAGGTGTGTCACATCAGCAATTAATTACAAGAGTCATTCAGGTGGTGAGCAGGTAGAATCGTGGCTGGACAAAATGCTTAGCCACATTTTGTCCCTTTACATTGTGGGTTCAAATGCCTCTGTGGGAGACTTCATCTTTTGAGGTCAATGAAATTAACACCAGTTGAAGACTGGGGTCAATATAATCGACTTATGGCCCCTCCCCTCCAAAATTACTGGCTGTGTGCCAAAGTTTGAAACCATTAATTACAAGAGTCACCTAACAGCATTGCTCCATCATCATCATCATCATCGTCATTGTTACATGTTCCAAAACTAATAATAATTGTGGGGAGGGCCAATGCCCTTAACAGAAATATTGTGGTTGTTTGGTTTTAGACCCTTAAAGAGCAAACAGCAAAAGGATGTGCCTAACTGGACTTTGTTTTATTGAGGCCCTGGAAGAGGAAAGGCAGAGTTGGCTTTAAACAGATTTGAACTCAGAGCATAAAGTTCAGAATTTGATATTTTTACAATCCTGTCCATTCACTTTATTTACAGATGGATGGATATTCAATAATCTGGCAAAATATAGCAAAACTGTTGATCTGGACGTCTGTATATTATTATCATCATCATCATCATCATCTCCTTTAGCATTCAGATTATTCTGTTAAATGCAATGCCTATTCATTCACATTGTTTTCAATTAATCATGCATTATCTCTTAGCTTTGAGATTTTGACATGATTGCTTGCTTTTAGAGTGACATTGTGGGTTAGGTGTGAGAGGCTGGATCTGGCCATTTTGAACATAAAACAGATCAAATATCTGGGGATGGATATGGCCAATTTAAATGCTAACGGGCTTAATGTCTATGTTCTGTGCCAGCCTAGGTTGGATGGTTTGACAGGATTTGTAGAGTCAAAGGACTGCTTCAGTCTCCAGTGTCTACTTTGGCATGGTTTCTACGACCGGATGCCCTTCCTGACACCATCCAGCACTCGTGAGGTCACCATGTAGCTTGTAAAACTACAAACCCCAAGGGGGGGCGGGTCGTCAGTTTTATGCTGGGGGTAGGGTGGGGTGGGGTTAGAGTGTAAGATGTGGAGGCAGAGTGGGTCCGTGTAAAAGAGCTTCTCAGTAACTCACATTTGGTAACGAAGAGAGGGAATGCGTGTGTGTGTGTGTGGGTGAAACTTTTGCTTTTAGGTGCTGGTGTTGGTATCATTTATGTGTTTCCATTTGAACTCACACAAAACAGGTTATTTACTGTGGAAACAAACACCTGTGACATTGAAGTTTCAGGTGACTGGCAGATGGCGAACTGGGATCATATTATAAACCGTAGTCGGGTGTAGAACTGACAGTGCACACACACATGCATGCAAACACACGTGCGCTCACACACATGCATTCACATGTATATATATATATATATATATATATATATACATGTAAAGTTATTAACTATTTTACAAAATTATTTAGAGAACAGAATGTCGCAAACCCTTTGGGAAGAAGTTTTCATATTTTGTGTGTAAATGCTTTTGTTGTTGAGCAATGTATCTTTCTTGTACTTTTTATCTTTCTTGATTCAGTCATTAGACTGCGACCATACTGGGGCATTGCCTTGAAGAATTTTTAGTCAAATGATTTAACCTGCAGGACCGTTTTTTTAAAGTTTTATACTTATTCTGTCGGTCCCTTTTGTCAAACTGTTAAGTGATGGGAATGTAAACAAACCAACACTGCTTGCCAAACAGCGGTTGGGGACAAACACACATGCACACATAGACATGCAATGTTGTTTGTTCCAGTCTGTCATGAAAATATGTCTGGCCACGGGGAAGCAGGTGAGGGTCAGCGACAGGAGGGGCCATCTGGCCGTAGGAAAATCTGACTCAACAAATTTCATCTGATCTGTTCAAGCATGGAAATTAAAAACATTAAAATGATGAGGAGGATGACTTCCACCCCATTGAACCATCCTGTTACCATTTTGACTTGGTCGATCTCATGTTAGTTCTTATTCTCCGATCTTTGCTGAATTCTAAAAGAAACTGTGTGTTGTTGAACATTTCACGGTGCTTATAATCTGGCTTCTGTGCCAGTGGCACATAAAAGGGCACCATTCGAGTGTGATTTGTTACCAGCGTCGCCTTACTGGCACTTGTGCCTGTGCTTATAGGGTGCCAAGAGCACCATCTGAGCATGATCGTTGCCAGAGCAGCCAACTGGCTCTGTGCTGGTGGCATGTAAAAGGGCACCATTCGAACGTGATCGTTACCAACGTTGCCTTACTGGCACCTGTGCTGGTGACTTGTGTAGAAAGATTCGAGCGAGGTCGTTGCCAGTACCGCCTGACTGGCCCTCGTGCCTGTGGCACGTAGAAAGCACCCACTACACTATTGGAGTGGTTGGCGTTAGGAAGGGCATCCAGCTGTAGAAACTCTGCCAGATCAAGATTGGAGCCTGGTGCAGCTGTCTGGTTTGCCAGCCCTCAGTCAAAATCGTCCAACCCATGCTAGCATGGGAAGTGGACTTTAAATGATGATGATGATGATGACTTGAAATGATGACTTCCATTATCTCTGAGCTACAAAATGTCAAGGTTGTGATTTATTTATGGTTTTAGCAATATTGTTGATCAGGTACAAGAAGCTGGTCATGGCTGGTTTGAACATGAAATAGGTAGAATATTTCGGCCAAAAATGTTAAAGGGTTAAGTGACCAACAGTGACTTTGGTCATTGTTATCTAGTTTTTTTACTAGTATCCTTCACTGCATGATATATAGCTTTTCACTGGCCTCTGCTCATGATGGCCAAAGTTAATTGACCAGTGGTCACATGGAGAATTGTATCATCAATGTCATTAACAACAAGGTGGTACAGTCAACAAATGGCTTTATACTACCTTGTTCCCACTGACACTATTATATCACCCTGTTCCCACCAACACCACCCTGCTTCCCATTATGCTACTCCCATAACTTTCATTATATCTTGTCCTCTTCTTTTACTCTTATTATGTTTTATCCTGCTGTCTCTGTATTTAACCCTTTCGTTACTGTATTTCTGTTGAGATGTTCTGTGTTTCTTTCAATTAATTTTAAATATAACAAAGAATTTAGTAAAATAACTTAGTTATCATTCAGCTAGTGTTAGGAACATAAATTGTGACTAAGGTTTGGTGGAAGATTCTAATTCAAAACTTTTGAAAGCAAGACATTTGTACTACAAAGCCAGAGCCGGTTTCAGCCAGGTTGGTAAAAAAAGGGTTAAGAATTGTTTCTCTATTATATATCTTAACCCTTTTGTTACCATATTTCTGTTGAGGTGCTCTGTGTTTCTTTCAATTAATTTTAAATATAACAAAGAATTTAGTAAAATAATTTTGTTATCATTAAGCTAGTGTTAGGAACATAAATTGTGACTAAGGTTTGGTGGAAGATTTCAATTCAGAACTTATCAAAACAAGACATTTGTACTCAGAGCCAGAGGCAGTTACAGTCAGGTTGGTAACGAAAGGGTTAAATCCTGTAAACATTGTTATATTTCATGTGGACCAGATTTCATATTTTCACACATTTTTTTCTTTTTCTTCTTCTTTTTCTTGTAGGGTAACAGTTTTACTGTGGAGACTTTCACCATCGACTTGATGTGAAGCTGGTTTTGTTACATTGTTAATAGCAACACACTGATGTATCTGATAGTCTAATGTAGTGCGTGTGTGTGTGTGTGTGTGTGTGCCACCATAAACAGACTGTATAACAGCTCCTACTTTACAGCAACCTGCAACAATCTTCTCCCTAAACATTGTCATATTGGATTACTTAAATTTGTGTTCCTGCTGTTAAATAGCTCTGGTGGCCGACCAGTCACTGGTCAACCGTATTGTGACTGGATAGTATTGACGACAACTTAGCTCTGACTGAAGTATACTAGTCAACAGGTGTGTGGCCAATGTACTTCAGCCATTGGAATACTGACTGGTGAGAGAAAAAAAAAAACCCTTGGTCAAAATAGGCACTGACCAAAGTTAATTAATTAATCAGTGTAACCTGGTGATTGGATCTTCAACATAATTAATTATTTTAATTCATTATTAAACTGGTAATGTGAACCGTGGCACAGTGAAGATAAAAATATCGTTATAAAGAGTGGCAGACTCAATAAATATGATTAGAAGCAGAATCAACATAAACAGTGGCAGAACCAACATGATCAGGGACATTATCAACAGTGGCAGAACTAATATAAAAAGTGGCAGAATCGTAATAAAAAGTGACAATACCGCCATAAATACAGGCTGTGAGAGAATGAGTATATAACAGTGGCAGAAATTAAAAAAAACAGCAGTGGTAGATAATAATATTGATATTAAGAACAACAGTAAATGACTAAAGCATAAAGAATCATTTGATTGATATTAAGAACAACAGTAATGACTAAAGCATAAAGAATCATTTGATTGGTGATAAAGCAAGAAGAGAGAGACAGACGATAATAAATGATATGTGATTTAAAAAATAAACCACAGGCCCTACCTGATATTGTTTACCTGTGGCTTCTATAAATTGGTTGTGTAGGGTTACGGAAGACAGAGAAACTGGTATAAACAGTGACCAACGGTCAACACTTTACAACGTGCACTGCAACCACAACAAGTAGGTAACAAGTTGTTAAAAGGAACCCCAACAGTTAACAAACTGTACAACAGTAAACAGCAGAACAACAGTTAACAAACTCTACAACAGTAAACCGTTAACAAACTGTACAACAGTAAACAGCAGAACAACAGTTAACAAATTGTACAACAGTGAACAGTAGGGCAACAGTTAACAAACAACAACAGTGAACAGTAGAACAACAGTTAACAAACTGTACAACAGTAAACAGTAGAACAACAGTTAACAAACTGTACAGCAGTAAACAGTTGAACAACAGTGAACAAGCTGTAAAGTTACAACAAAAGCAATTGCAATCACTCAGAAAAATATTTAAATGACAAATAAACCATTTACGCCAACAGCAGCTACAACAACAACAACAACAACTAGGCCATTTACAACAACAGCAATTGTAATATTTCTTATCTATAATGACTTTAACGGATCCAACTAATTGTGCAGTTAGAACCAGAAATAAACCCAACGGCGGCAGCAGCAGTGCAGTAGCTGCTGCTGTTGCAACTTGCAAGCTCCCCCAGCAACAGTGCAGTTGTTGTATTAATATATTTACACCAAGTTTCTTCTGCTGCCAGTCTACCCAACACTAACCATGTATCCAGGTCAGCCCACCTTCCCCACCCTTGAAAATACCCAGTGTACAATATACGGGCAGCCTATCTACCAGATAAACCAGTTGAAAATACCCGAACGAAGCCCTGTCAATGAAGGGGGCTACTTCCCCAATCTTCTTTGGAAAGAACAGTACCAAGGTCTTGGGATCTCTAACAATGTCCAAAACCTCACTCCGAACCGAGTGTCGGTCCCTTCTGCGACCCCTTCCCCCAGCCCCAGCTATAAAAATAGCACCAATACAATCAGATTTGCCAGTTCTGAGAGCAGCAATGTTACTACAGACAGGAATCTGCGTATTCCTGATGTCTCTAGGAAAAGTGTTTACCAAGGAACTACCGGTTCTGATTCTTCGCGAATGCACAATGAAGGGGAACCGAAAAACTATCGAGTTCTCAACATACCAGGTAAAAGCTTTTCTTCCCCAGAGCCAGTCTCGAATAACCGCATGGACGCTTCTACAAAGACACAAAAAGGGGACTTCCCATGTAAATATTGCGGGAAGGTCTTCTCTTGTGAATTCTTTCTGAAGATTCATACTCGCATTCATTTAGAAGACGCATCCTCTCCACCTCCGCCACACCCCAATCATACCTCTCCCACCAACATTAGCAACAACAACAACAACAACAACAATAACAACAACAGCAACAATCATCTTCATCACAACAATAACAACAGTCACAATAACACCATTAATAACAACAGTCATATGAATAATAATAACAACAACAACAACAGTCACAACAACCACAGTAACACCAACAACCACAATAATAATAATAATAATAATAACAACAACAACAATAATAATTTTTCTAGTAATCAAATTGGAGGTGGCAAGAGCGATTCTTGTTTCCAGGCCCCCTCCCCCGTCAAACCCCTTCATATGACTCCGCACTTTAACACTGGGAACATCAATTCTTCTGGATCTGCTGTTGACAAACCGTTCCGTTGTAGTATTTGCTCAAAGACATTCAGTCATCTAACTAATCTAAAACTTCATCTTCGCACACATTCGGGTGAGAAACCATTTAGCTGTGATGAATGCGGAAAATCCTTCGCTCAGAAGAGCAGTCTCAAAGATCATCGGCGTCTTCATACTGGAGATTTATTTTATTGCAGTTATTGCAAAAAACCATTTGCAAACCGCTTCTTTCTTCAGAACCATGAACGTAGCCATACAGGAGAAAAGCCTTTTAAATGTGATTTCTGTGGTAAAGCATTCGGTCAACGAACGAATCTTAAAACCCACCTCAGGACTCACACAGGTGAGAAACCATTTCAATGTGATCTGTGTGACAAATCTTTTGCGCAGTTGAATTGTCTAAATGACCACAGACGGCTTCACACAGGAGATACGTATGTGTGTGGTATTTGCAAAAGAGAATTCTCCAACCAATTCTTCTTGAAAAGTCACGAACAAACCCACAAGTCAGGAGAGATCTTCAAATGTACAATCTGTGGAAAGACATTTTCCAACAAGTTCTTTTTGAAAAATCATTCCAGAATCCATAGTGGGGAAAAGCCATATGCTTGTGAATTCTGCGATAAGAAATTCTCGCAAAACGGGAATTTAAAGACACACCTTAGAATTCACACAGGAGAGAAGCCATTTATCTGTGACATTTGTGGTAAGGCATTTGCACAAAGAAACTGTCTGAATGATCATAAGAATCTACATACAGGTGAGACATTCAAGTGTGAATTGTGCAGCAAAAGCTTCTCCAACCAGTTTTTCCTAAAAAGCCATGAACAGATCCATACTGGCGAGACTTTTAACTGCAACATATGTGGCAAAAACTTTTCAAACAAATTCTTTCTGAAAAACCATTCAAGAATTCATTCAGGTGAGAAACCATTTAAATGTGATATTTGCGACAAGCAGTTTTCGCAGAGAGGCAATTTGAAAATTCATTTGAGGATCCATACAGGGGAGAAACCGTTCGTATGTAATATTTGCGGGAAAGGATTTGCGCAAAGAAATTGCCTTAATGACCACAAAAGGGTCCACACGGGCAACATGTATTACTGCTCCATTTGTCATAAAGAGTTTTCTAACGAATTTTTTCTCAAAAGTCATCAGCAAGTCCATAAGAATACAGATGAAGTTTACACATGCTCAATTTGTGACAAAACATTTAACAACAGGTTCTTCTTGAAGAACCACGAAATATCCCATTCTGGTGAGAAACCATTTACCTGTGAAATTTGTGACAAGTCCTTCTCTCACCGGACAAACCTAAAAACACATTTACGAATTCACACGGGGGAGAAACCCTTTCAGTGTGACATCTGTGATAAAGCTTTTACACAGAAAAATACCCTGAACGACCACAAGCGGATCCACACGGGGCAGCTGTTCTATTGCCCCGTTTGTAATAAAGGGTTTTCCAATCGCTTTTTCCTGAAAAGCCATGAACTGAGTCATTCAGACCAAAAGTCCTACGAATGTGAATTCTGCCAAAAACGTTTTACACTGTCAGGTAACTTAAAAATGCACTTAAAAACCCACACTGGAGAGAAAGATTATATCTGCGACATTTGTGGAAAGGCATTCGCGCAGAAGAATTGCCTAAACGACCACAAAAGAGTACACACGGGCGACTTGTTTTATTGCAGCTATTGTAAGAGGTCTTTTGCGAACCAGTTTTTCCTTCGGAATCACGAGCGCACGCACACGGGGGAGAAACCATTCCAGTGCAGTTTTTGTGATAAAGCTTTTGCTCAGCGCGGCAACCTAAAGACACACCTACGCAAACACACAGGTGAGAAACCATTTCATTGTGATATATGTGGGAAGTCCTATTCTCAGAAGAACTGTCTAAATGATCATATGCGTATGCACACGGGAGAATTGCTCTTGTGCCGCTTTTGTGGCAAAGAGTTTTCAAACCGCTTCTTTCACCGTAACCACGAGCGTCTTCACACTGGAGAGATCCCATATCATTGCGAGCTGTGCGGAGAAGTGTTCTCGCACAGCTCTGCGCTGAAAGCCCATACCAAAACACACACAGAAATAGGTAAGAAACAGGTATTCTACTGTGACGGTTGTAACAAATATTTTACAGACCGGAACAACTTTACGAAACACAACTGTTTTCAGACGAACCATTCTGAGTTGTCGAAACATCAGCCTTCCATTAAGTCCCCAATTACAAACATCAGAACTAACAACAACAACAACAACAACAACAGCATCAACACCAACATCAACACCACCCCCACTCCACCCCCCTCTAACAACAACAACAACAACAGTATCTACAACACTAACAACACCACCACCAACAACAACCTCAATAGCATTAAACCAAATTCTACATCTATTCAGGAACCAACTACAGATATGTCAAAAGGGCCGTGTCGAACAGACTCAAACTCTTCGGCTTCTATCAAATCCGACTCCAGCAAAGACTCGTTGACTCCAATAATAGTCCCCTCGCCTGCTCCCCCCACATTCTTACACGAAATGCCCCCCAGTTGGGAGAACAACTACATTTGGCTGAGAGAGTTCCCTCTGCCTCCCATGTTAAGTTCTGGCTGGACTAACGTACCCAACACAATGAATTACGACTGGAACAAAAACAATAAACAAGAAGATGAAGAAAGCGCTCAGCAAAGTGCAAATTCTTCACCAAAAAGCCACTAAAGACAAAAAAAAAGTGGAGTTTTTTTTTTTTTTGCAATTTTTTTTTTTCATGTGTGCATGTTTGTAAATATATGTATGTGTGTGTGAGTGTGTGTGTGTGTGTATGTGTCCTCCATTTGTTATATTTCATGTGTGGAATCTGCTATTGAAATTAGAAGTCAATTTTTCTGACAATCAGTGTACGAGTTTCACTGTTAGCTTGCTTTGGTTACTAGACTTTTCTGTTCATTGTGTCCACATCGTTGCTGAACATAAGCGTTCACCAAACATGTGCGTTCAGTTTTAGCCGGGGGTGTTGAATGCGTGTTCACTGCTTTAATGAGATTTTTAAACCCATACGTTCACCGTTTCAACAGTGAACGTATGTGTGTTCACTGTTTTTAACAGGTTTGTTGGACATTTGTGTTTACTGTGACAAACAGCAGCAATATCTTCTACATAACCTCATGTCAAGATATTATAAATTCATTTCATTCACATATAAATGTGTGTGTGTGTGTGTGTGTGTGTAGAATATATATGCATTTAGATATGTATGTGTTTGTGTATGTAATTTGTGTACGAATACTTACTCAGATCAACAAATGTTGACCATACATACACAAACACCCAAACACACACACACAGACACACACACACACACACACACACACACACACACATTCTGATACTGTTGTAAATACTTAAATACATATATATTACATATTTGGGTACATCTATATATACATACATATATGTGTGTGTGTATGTATATATATATATATATATATGTGTATATATATGTATATATATATATATGTATATATATATATATATATATATATATATATATATATATATATATGTGTGTGTGTATATATATATATATAGTATATATATATATATATGTGTGTGTATATATATATATGTATATATATATATATATGTATATATATATATATATGTGTGTGTATATATATATATATATGTATATATATATATATATGTATATATATGTATATATATGTATATATATATATATATATGTATATATATATATATGTATATATATATGTGTATATATGTATATATATATTATATATGTATATATATATATATATGTATATATATTATATATATATATATATGTATATATTATATATATATATGTATATATATATGTTATATATATATATATGTATATATATATGTATATGTATATATATGTATATATGTATATGTATATATATATAATATATATATATATAGTATATATATATGTGTGTGTGTATATAGCCCAAATAGCAACTATACCTGTGTATATACATGTAACATATTGATGTACGTGTATATATGTGTGTATACTTGCAGTTGTGTATGTCTTTAAAGAGCAATTCCTGTTGCCTGTCCTAAGTGTGGTGATGTGAGCGACACCAGCCAAAAGGAAATAGATTTCAGAATGAAATTCATTTCTCAGAGAAAGGATCAACCTCTCTCGTCTAACGGGAAGAGCTTGAGTCTGTGCAATCTGGACTGAAAAATCTTTCCTTAAACTCTCTCTCTTTCTCTCTCTCTCTCTTTACATTGCTCCTTCTTAAAGCTCTACATAAACTTGTTCCTCTCTCTTCCTCTCATTCTTCTTCTCTTTTTCATTCAAGACGATTTGCTCTTGGATCTATAAAGCAGTTTTCATTCAGTTTTTGTGGTTACCAATCCCCAAGTGACATCCCAGCCTGTTGGCGTCAACATTGCAATTAGGCAACCTGAAGTAGAAGGTGGTCTTTCTAAGCATCTCGGCCAAAGATGGGCTACGGGCTGCACAAGTGATTGCAACTGTTACTCCTTTCGAATGGAAGGTTATCTATTGCTCTCTCTCTCTCTCTCTCCCTACCACCCCTTCTCCCCCTCTCCCTCCCTAGGGCAAACAACATTTTATGGTTTACAAATATCCAAAAGTCAACTGCTGGGAAAACGGTTTTGTTCTCTGGGCATCTTCAAAGAAGATAACACAACATTTCTTCTTCTTCTCTTTTTTTTTTTTGATCATTTATTCACATCTTTTGTAGAAATCCACATTAGACAGTCAGTCATCGTGTGCTGGATACATTTACAACTTAACTTAAAATTTCTATTTTTCAAACGAGCGTCTGCTTTATCCAAACTAATTACCACTGCATAACTCAGCCTGCCAGAGACTTTGGTCAGCAGCAAAAAACGACTTTCATGAATCCACTGATAAATTATTTCTCCAGAATTTCTCAAAGCCACTTTATCAATAGACTTCTTCAGTGCCACTCTTGTTCTTGGACAACTTAAGCGACTCCCTCTCACCTGCCCTTATATTCTTTATTTTCATACCTGGATCCGTACTGACTGCAGTCTTTAGATTAAGGCCACTGCTTCCCATCAGCTTAGGGTTCCTCTCATGGTCTCTCCAGAAGGTTATCTTGCTTTATAAATCCCAAACCATTTTGGTGAACAGCAAAGCAAAAATCACAGACTTTTCTTGTTTTTTTTTGTTTTTTTTTAAAGAAAATTCTAATAACTTGCAAACAGGGCTGGTTGGAAGTGGGGGTGTTCATTGCTGGCCAATGAGATACACAGTTTTCTGATGAGCAGTTATACATGTTGATGAATGAATTGAAAAAGACACAAGTTGAAAGCAGAAGGCAGTAAAACACAACTAATATATATATATTTATATGGGGACTATGAATCTCAGACAACCAGTTATGGAACCCGTGGGCCTCCATACATAGACAGCAAACACAGTAAATCTCATAGCTAACGAGACATGGAATTAATTAGTTTTGTAGATGAGTTGAAGTATGTGAACATGAGAGTTAATTAAATGTGAAACATGTAGATACCACAGATAACCAAAGATGGAGCCTTTGACTCCCATACGGCCCCTATATATATATATAAATAACATGGAGCATTTCCCCCCTCATAAAACATGGATCACATGGGTATTTAGACAGCAACATACTGAAGAAGTTTGTGAATGTTGTACAGAACAAAACTACAAATAAAGAAGCTTCCAAATGTTATTAACAAGGTATCTGTGGATCTTCATGGTCCCTTCTGACAGCATATAATCCCCTTTTAAACTTTAGTCAACTCATGCAACAGAAAAGGACTCCTGTCAGTAATAAATAACAACAAAGGACCTCTATCATCGACCTTCATGACCCCTAAACACGACCCCTATGGACTCAACAAACAGCAACAGTAAACAAGAGAACCCTATTGAACTACTCTACGAACCCCCAACAAAGACCAAAAACGAAAAGGGACCTGCTAACAAATGAGACCTTTGATGCTTCTCCGTTTTGTACATGTGAGTTGTGTTGTGTTGGATGAAATCTAATAAAGCGCCTTTTCCTGGCTCCAGGTGTCCATTCGGAGGACGTCGCCAATGGTGACTCTTCTTGTGGTGCCTACGTCCAGCTGGCTAAAGGTATCAACCTACATGTTTTGTTGCTATTATGCTCACTTTAATGATATGTGAAAGTAACCATTTTTACCTACAGCTAAATTAGGGGCGGATTCTGAATATTTAACGCCCGTTTTTGAAAGGGTCATGTAAATATATTGGGGATGGTTGTGAACAGAGGATTAGAAAGAAAGTATTTTGCAATTTGTGTGTGTCTGTGTCCATATATATATAGGGAGAGTTTACGAAAAAAACAAAAGATGAAGACAGGTGGTGTACAAAACAAACAGATGTATTAGTATAACGCTCAGGAATAGTAAAAGTCTTTTACGTTTCAAGCCTACGCTCTTCTACAGAAAGGAACACAGAAAAAAAACAAGGAGAGAAAAAAAATGTGTGTAGTGGCTAACGATCTATGTAGTGTTCTGTTTGTTGACAGGATTAGCAATATCAGTTAACGAATACAGGAGTTGTACATCAGCTACTTCAAGTTTCATGCTTGGACAGTGTAGTGATTGAACAGGCTTGTATAGTACGCCAGTTAATTTGAGGTCTGAATGACTGCCAGATTGTGCTGAGTACAGTATACATACCCATCCAGCTTACTACATGAAACTTGAAGTAGTTCACGTATAACTCTTGCTTTCATTAAATGATGTGTATGTATGTATATATATATATATATATAGTGTGTGAGTGTAAATGACAAACTACAATGTTAATGGTTCAGATTTTAAATGTATGCTGATTATTCATTCAATGTCTCAGATTGTGTTTGTATGTCATTTGTATATATATTCATAAGAAATAATTGAGATTCAGTTGAATTAGATACTTAAACTGAGGCAAATCTATGTGGTTGGCTGCTCTGAGGAGAGCACTTTTATTTCAAATTGATGCAATATTTACATTGATCGATTCAGTGGAGCTGCTTGAAACAGCCGTAATGCATTGATACCAGGACATCCTTGTTACTTATTTGCTACTTGTTTCAGTCATTTGACTGTGGCCATGCTGGATCACCGCCTTTAGTTGAGCAAATCGACCACAGAACTTATTCTTTGTAAGCTTAGTACTTATTTTATCAGTCTCTTATGCCGAACCGCTAAGTTACAGGGACGTAAACACACCAGCATCAGTTGTCAAGCGATGTTGGGGGGACAAACACAGACACACAAATATACATATACATATATAAGATGGGCTTCTTTCAGATTCTGTCTACCAAATCCACTCACAAGGCTTTGGTTGACTCGAGGCTATAGTAGAAGACACTGGCCCCAGGTGCCATGCAATGGGACTGAACCCAGAACCATGTGGTTCATAAGCAAGCTATTTACCACACAGCCACTCCTATGCCTATGTGAATTGTCTTTGGTCTGCATAAAGGAGAGAGAAATACAGGGACCGTTGAGTACATGATCATTAAACACTGTGGTCATGTCTGGTTGACTGACCAGGAATTTAAATTACAAGTTAGACAAATGAACTGGTAGGAGTGCGACCAGCAACTAGGACTGTTTTGGTAAGTTGAAAGTAGAAAATGTGAAGTGAGACATAATAGGTGGATTAGTATTTCAATGGAGAAAGAAGTTACAGCGATCTGCCTATTTATCTGTCTAAATGTGTGTGTTTTGAAAGTAAAACAAATATTTTATTTACATTGTGACAAACTTATATGTTGGTTAAAGGGGAGGGGATGTTTATTCCACCAAATTTGACTGTCCGCTCAAGAGTTTCATTCAGCTCAACAGGCAAGGCTGGAATCTCTCATTAACCAGCCAACTTTTAATATAATAAATGTGTGTGTATATATATATGTATATATAGGCGCAGGGGTGGCTGTGTGGTAAGTAGCTTGCTAACCAACCACATGGTTCCGGGTTCAGTCCCACTGTGTGGCATCTTGGACAAGTGTCTTCTGCTTTAGCCTCGGGCCGACCAAAGCCTTGTGAGTGGATTTGGTAGACGGAAACTGAAAGAAGCCTGTCGTATATATGTATATATATATATATTTGTATGTGTGTGTCTGTGTTTGTCCCTCTAGCATTGCTTGACAACCGATGCTGGTGTGTTTACGTCCCTGTCACTTAGCGGTTCAGCAAAAGAGACCGATAGAATAAGTACTGGGCTTACAAAGAATAAGTCCCAGGGTCGATTTGCTCGACTAAAGGCGGTGCTCCAGCTTGGCCACAGTCAAATTACTGAAACGAGTAAAAGAGTATACATTTATATATATATATATTCATTTATATATATATATACATTTATATATATATATAGAATACAATGCTGGCATGGCTGTGTGGTAAGAAGCTTGCTTCTCAACCACATGGTTCTATGTTCAGTCCCACTGCATGGTATCTTTGGCAAGTGTCTTCTACTATAGCTTTGGATTGATCAAAGCTTGTGAGTGGATTTGGTAGACGGAAACTGAAAAAAGACCATCATATATATATATGTATATATTTTTGTGTGTCTGTGTCTGTCCCTCCCCCACCACCACCATGGTTTGACAACTGATGTTGGTGTGTTTACATCCCCATAACTTAGCAGTTTGGCAGAAGTGACTGATAGAATAAGTCCAGGGGTCGATTTCTTCAACTAAAGGTGATGTTCCAGCATGGCCACAGTCAAATGACTGAAACAAAAGAACAACATACATGTATGTGTGTTTATATATATATATATTATATAATCTTTTCTACACTAGGCACAAGGCCCAAAATTTGTGGGGAGGGGGACCAGTCGATTAGATTGACCCCAGTATGCAATTGGTACTTAATTTATCGCCTCTGAAAAGATGAAGTGAAACTCTGAATAAAATTTGTGAGATTTTTTCAGCTTCAATAAAATATATTTTACTATAAAGGTGGTGAGGGTGGCAGACTCATTAGCATGCTGGGTAAAATGCTTAGCAGTATTTTATCTGTCTTTACATTCTGAGTTCAAATTCCACCTAGGTCAACTTTGCCTTTCATCCATTCGGGGTCGATAAATTTAGTACCAGTTGCGTACTGGGTTGATCTAATTGACTGGCCCCCTCCCCAAAAATTTCAGGCCTTGTGCCTGGAATAGAAAAGAATAAAATAGTATTTTACTCTACCTTTAGTGCTTGAGTACTAATTTTTTCCACCTCAATTATATGTGTGTGGGAGGGAGATGGGAATGAGTCCTTTGCACTGCTCTGAGGAAGGCAGGGCAAGATGAATGGTTTGTTAGGACCATAGAAGCCATAAGCACAACAATGTGTTTAATGTACAGGTAGAAGCTCGTTAAGGCCTGGATACTCCTTCCCCTCCTGTTCATCATAATCTTCACCTATAGGAAAGGAATTTAATGCCGGCTGCCTTTAGGAACTACTATATGCTGATTTCACTAGTTTTCAGTGGAATCTAACAGAATTAGAAAAGAAATTCCAGGCATGGAAGCAAAGGGTCTTAAAATTAACCTTGCTAAGACTAAAGTTGTGTTAAGCTAGAAAATAGATAACTCACTCTTTCCATCAGGTATATGACCCTGCTTGATATGTAGGGAAGGTGCTGGCCAGAATTCCATAGCGTATCTAGTGCAAACTATGGAAACAAGAGGTGCAGTGGAATCACAAGAGGGTTAATGGAGAATATAGAATTTGAGATGAACAAAGTTCGTTTTTAATCTAAAATATACTCTCCCCCATTTTCTACAATGCTCTTCCAACTTTCTGGTAGACTTGCAAGGCCCTTCTTCCAAAATTCACTTGTCTGTGACGAAAAATACTCCTCCAGTACTGTTCTGACCTCGTCTACAGAATTCATATTTTTCCTGTCCAAATGATTTTGAGGACTGTGGAATAAATGATAATCAGATGGGGCAATGTCTGGTGAATATGGTGGGTGGGGACATCGTTTCCCATTTAAACTGCTCCAGCCAGGCTGTATGTGGAGAAAATAGAATTTGTATAGGAAATGCATGGAAGCAATAAACGCTGAGGACACATGAGAAATCAATTTTCTTGACTGCTTCTGAGACTCCCTAGAGATAATTGATAGTTTCCCTTGTGTAGATGACCTTATTAGCAGAGGAGGAGGATGTTCTGAAAGTATAGGTGCTAAAATAAGAATAGAATGGAGAAAGGTCCAAGAACTATTACCTCTGTTGGCAACAAAGGTCTTCCAGATAGCATGATGCTTGTGTATTTAACCAGCTTTGCTACAGCAGTGAGATGGGCCCCTGAATGCAGTGCACATGCAAAGAAGAGAGGAAGGAAGCCAGTCTGCTCTGCTGGATGGGCATGTATGGCAAAATGTAGATGTGTTGAGAAAAGAATTAAACATAGGAATCAGATGTACGAGAGAGAAAACTGTCCTGGAAGAAGAGGGAGAAGCAGGGAGGTCCTTAAAAGCAGTATGATTATCCCCGTCCACTCTGGGTCCTACATCCAATTAGCCTATATCAAGCATTCCACCAACCTGCCCCCCCCCTACATATCTCAATTTTCCCGACAGAATTCTGTAGTTCTGTACTGTAAAGTACGGTCACCTGCCATACTTTATCCTTTCACTATTCAGATTACTCTGTCAAATGTAATCCTTATTTATTCCCATTGTTTTGGGTTAATAAGGCATTATCTTGTAGTTTTGAGATTTTGGTGATTTGATTGTTCATTTCTAGAATGACATTGTTGGGCAGGTGCGAGAGGCTGGATATGCCCAGTTAGAACCTAAAACAAGTAGAATATTTAGGGCCACATATGACTGGTTTATATGCTAAGGGGTTAACTAATTGTTTTAGCAGCTCATGTGGTAAAAACTAGACATGGACTCTCTGTTAATGCCCTCATTTTTCCATGACCCAAAGGGTCATCCAGGATGTGGCAGCAGAAGAGAGACAGAGACAGAGACCTGCAGCCAGTTTTTATTTACAACTAAGTACAATGGAACAATGTGAAATAAAGTGCTACCGGGCCAGGAATTGAACCCACAACATTATGACTATGAGCTAAATACCCTAACCACTCGGGTTTATACCTCCACTGAAAACAGAATAAAGAAAAAGGCTGGTTTGAGATAAGTAGGCTACCACTACCACCATCAGCAGCAGCAGCATTTTTGCTTTTCCATGCTGGAATGGGTTGGCTTGGTCTACTCCCTCACATTGTCTTGCCACAAATAAGCATGAATCAACAAAGTACACAAATTTCTAAAATACCACCTATTTATTGACAGTTTGCACACAGTTCAAGAGTTCAAATGCGTGTTTGCAATTGGACAAAGCATTGATGAGGAGAGGAGAAGACAAACAAAGGTAAGGAAATATTTGAACATTTTCATGCTTCTTTTATCCTGAAATCCACCATCTTCTCATCCAAGCTTGGTCAGACACAATGTATTCCATGGAGATGTAGTGATCTTCATACTGCATTTTTATTGATCATCCTAAAAAGACAAGTCAAATATTTATTTTAAATTACAATTAGTGGTGGTCATTGGTTCCCACTGGACCAAGCCCTGGTTTACTGCATTGCTGACCATCAAAACCACAAACAGGTGCCTGTAACTTGATGCAGTCATGTATGTATATATGTATGTGTGTGCATATATATATATGGGGCCATCCGATAAATAATGAAGTTTTTTCAATTGCATGAATTAAAAGCCAGAGGGGGATGGGATAAACTACCTGCATCAACTTGCTATGAAAGCAGGTAGTAATTTTACCTTGTACTTATTCTTAGTGCAAGTTTTGAAGAGTGCAGTTCAATTTTAACAGTTAGTTTTTCAAAACTATATTGGAAGTGACAAAGGAGCATATTCAACATATTTTGCTTTATGAGTTCAATAAAAATAACAACGCAATAGAAAGTACGAGGAACACTAATGCAGTATATGAGGATTGGACAATAAACATAAGCTAGTGTCAACGGTTGTTCCAGAAATTCCAAGCTGGAAATTACAGCCTAGAAGATGAGCCTTGTCCTGGAAGATCTGTAGAGCTTCATGGATGTGTAGTGATCTTCATACTGCATTTTTATTGATCATCCTAAAAAGACAAGTCAAATATTTATTTTAAATTGCAATTGTAAGCCTAGTACTTATTCTGTCGGTCTCTTTGAGGAACCGCTAAGTTATGGGGATGTAAACACACCAACATGGGTTGTCAAACCATGGTGGTGGTGGTGGGGGTACAAAAACAGACACACAAACATACGCGCACACATACACATGCACACACACACACATATACAACAGGCTTCTTTCAGTTTCCTTCAACCAAATCTATTCACAAGGCTTTGGTCGGCCCGAGGCTATAGTAGAAGACACTTGCCCAAGGTGCCATACAGTGGGACTGAACCCGGAACCATGTAGTTGGTAAGCAACCACACAGACACGCCTATGATAATGTTTGTAGGTTATCTTTCATCTTTTACTTGTTTCGGACATTTGACTGCGGCCATGCTGGAGCTCTACCTTAAAGAAGTTTTAGGTGAATGAATCAACCCCAATGATCTTTTCTTAAAACCTGGTACTTATTCTATTGATCTCTTTTGCTGAACTGCTAGGCTACAGGGACATGAACACATACTGTGAAGCAGTGGTAGTGGGGACAAACACACACACACACACACACATATATGCATGAATACATGTGTGTGTGTTTGTGTGTGTAGAAGATTGAAAAGTAACACATGAGTTGATATGTATAAGGAAAATAGGACAAGGTAGAAAGTGCCAAAATAATTTTATCTATGAAACCAATACTAAAATGTTCTTCATGATAAAATTATTTTGACATTTTCTACCTTGTCCTATTTTCCTTATATATCATCATCATCATCATCATCATCACCGTTTAACGTCCGCTTTCCATGCTAGCATGGGTTGGACGGTTCAACTGGGGCCTGGGAAGTCAGGAGGCTGCACCAGGCTCCAGTCAGATCTGGCAGTGTTTCTACAGCTGGATGCCCTTCCTAACGCCAACCACTCCGTGAGTGTAGTGGATGCTTTTTATGTGCCACCGGCACGGAAGCCAGTCAAGGCGGCGCTGGCATCGGCTACGTACAGATGTGCCACCGGCACAGGTGCCAGAGGAGGCTGGAAACATATATACATACAATGGGGTTCTCTCAGTTTCCATCTACCAAATGCGCTCACAAGGCTTTCGTTGGCCCAAGATTATAGCAGAATACAGTTGTTCAAGGTTCCATGCAGCAGGATAGAACCAGGAACCATGGGGTTGAGGAGCAAGTTTCATACCTTGCATCCATGTTATGTATGTCCACTTCTGCATGGTTTTGTATCCCCAGTTTCACTGATGAGGTATCGGCCAACCTCCTGACACCAGTCAAAACATATAACCTCCATTATGAATCCAGAGAAGCCACACTTCCAACTCACTTGAAACATGCTGACATCCATTACCTTAGAATATCTTTTACAAGGAATTTTTAAGAAATGTTGTAACACCAGCAGACAATTGGATTAAAATATTCATGCAGGTGACACATAAAAAGCACCATTTGAGTGTGGCCATTACCAGTACCGCCTGACTGGCCCTTGTGCTGGTGGCATCTAAAAGCACCCACTACACTCTCGGAGTGGTTGGCATTAGGAAGGGCATCCAGCTGTAGAAACACTGCCAGATCAGATTGGAGCCTGGTGCAGCCATCTGGTTTGCCAGACCTCAGTCGAATCGTCCAACCCATGCTAGCATGGAAA
Organism: Octopus sinensis; assembly: GCF_006345805.1. Classification (NCBI taxonomy): domain Eukaryota; kingdom Metazoa; phylum Mollusca; class Cephalopoda; order Octopoda; family Octopodidae; genus Octopus; species Octopus sinensis. Next base: position 61,794,190 of record NC_043010.1, read on the forward strand.
GCGGACGTTAAACGATGATGATGATGATCAAAAAGCAGAAAAAACGGTTTGGGTGGAATGTTATCAACTGTAACCAGACTCTCCTCTTTAACTAAGAAACTTCAAAATATTGGTCAAAGTTGACCTTTTGCCCTTAGTTTTGTTGTTTCTACAATCCATAAAACTTCCTTGTCAGAAATATTTTTATGAGAAAAATACCACCATTAAAGATGTCTAAATCATTTCGATTTTGTCAGTGTCTTCTGTTTTATTAAATGTCTCAAAATAAATTCAAACATTCTCTTTCCTTTTTATATGTTTTTCCTTTCTTTTCTCTGCTGCCATGTTTGATGTTTTCTGGGTTTATTGTCTTCTGAATGTCATTAAAATGTTCCAGAATTACAGGAAAAGTAATAAGGCCAAGTTGTAAATGAGTTCCACCCACCATCTTCCCACAAACCAGTCATTTACTGTGAGATGCAGGCATGGCTGTGTGGTAAGAAGCTTGCTTCCCAATACGCATGGTTCCGGGTTCAGTCCTACTGTGTGGCACCTTGGGCAAGCGTCTTTTATTATAGCCTTGGGAGTAGACTTGGTAGAGGGAAACTGAAAGAAGCCTGTCGTATGTATGTGTCTTTGTTTGTCCCCGCCCCCCTCTACTGCTTGACAACCAGTGCTGGTGTGTCTATGTTCCCATAACTTAGCAGTTTGGCAAAAGAAACTGATAGAATAAGTGCCAACCTTGAAAAATATAAAATAGATTCATTCAACCAAAATTCCTTCAAGGCAGTGCCCCAGCATGGCCGCAGTCTAATGACTGAAACAAGTAAAAGACAAGAGACAGATTTTGTAGTGGTATTGGAATTTGCATTCCAAAGGTCACAGGATCGGTTCTTGCTGATGTCATTACAAGACTTCCCTTGTCCGATTGCCTCATCTACATTCACTCAATTTACTTCCTTCAGTTGTTGACTTCAAACTTCACTCACACTTTCTCCTTCCCTCAACCCTTCTCCCTCCTCTCTCTCTCTCTCTCTCTCACTCTCAACCACCGCCGCCGCCGCCGCCACCACCACCACCACACTGAAGACACTGGAAAATTTCCCGAGGTGATGACCAAACAGTCAAGTGCCAGCAATGACAATTAAATATGGTCAGCTGGAAATAAATTTTAATTAAGTGAAATTATAATTTGAAATAAGAAATTATTCTGGTCAAGAATAAAGACTGAATTCAAGGGAGGTTACTCACCAAATTTCAACAGATCAACAATTAAAGTGAAATATTTATGGGGTTGGGAGCAAGGCTGATATTTGGCAACAAGAGAGACAACTTTTGACAAGTTTCAATGTTATTAGTCCTCACCAGCCTAACATGGTCTCCTTCACAGCTGCCAACATGACAACACCAACCTTAAAATGGCAAACACAACAACTTTAATTAATTAAGACTATAGTCTTATACTGAGTTCATTTGAAGTCATCACTCAGAAAAAAACAATGGGCAGCTTCCAGTTGACATGTTTAAGGAGAGTCCTTGAGATGAAGTGGCTGCAAAGAGTCCTAAATTGGGACAATAGGCATCAAGTGGGTCAGTGATGAAATAAGTTGCAGACACTGGAAGTGGATTGGACATGTCCTCAGGCAATATCAAGAAGGGGATTATATGGTGGCACTGAAGTGGAGGCCTGAGGGGGGAAAGAGCGGCAGGGTGTCGTGAAAGTGTATGGCAAAGGACCATTGACAAGGGAAGGAGACGAGAAGGGTGGAGGAACCGGAATGGGACCAAAGCAGTGGCAGAAGACAGAGCTGGCTAGAGAGGTTGTGTTGTGGCCCCCATGTGCCTCGTGGCACAGAGAGAAATGACTAATTGACCAATTAACTAGCTAAGTAACTTACTAGCAAAGATGAATACCGAGGTGAGATAGACATTGTTGAATAACATTTAAATTAAACAAAGACAAGAGGGCCATCGTCATCATCATCATCATCATTGTCATCCTCATCATCATCATCATCATCATCATCATCTCATCATCATCCCTCGCTACTTCATGGTTCAACTATTGCAGATTCATGACTTCGCACATTTTTAAAATATATACGAACACCTAAAATTTTTCATTAAATCCATTAAAATATTAATAATAAACATTATTTCCAAGTCTAGAAACAAGAAAACAAGCGTAAAATAGCCAAAAAGCATATACAGAGGTATTTGAACTTAAGACAGGTTGTGATTGGTGCAATGGAGAGAGACGATGAATCACAGCTTTCTGTTTTGTAATCTGACCTGTGATTGGTGCTTTGACCAATGCTCAGATGCGCAGCATCTTCACTTGTCTCTCTCTCACAGCCATTTTGCTTCAAGCTTTACTGTACAACTTTATGCTGTGCTGTGTGTGTGTTGTTTTTTGCTTCTCTGTGTTGGACTTTGCGTTTTCATCCCCTACAAAGGCTCCCAAGCATGCTGTTTCTTCCAAGGCTGGAAGCGTGCTGCTTCTTCTAATGCGTTATTACACTGCCACTCCCAGCCGCTGACCAATGCAGACCTCGAAGACTTGATGAAGTTGGCCAGTGAAGAAGAAGAAGAAACACAGCAAGAAACGGAAGAAGTTGTCGACCAAAGTGGCTTGACTTTGGAACGGTTGGCCAAGCTCTGCAACCTGGTTAAAGAATTGAAAGCAGTATCACAGGAATGGGACGACGATATGGTTCGTTCTGTGCAATTTTGCAACAAGGTCGATGAAGTCCTGAATCCCTACAAGATGCTCTTTGAACGGAAAAAGAAGCAGCGGCAGCAACTTCCTATCACAACGTTTTTGCAGCCTCGCGAAAAAGAGCCAGTTCCTGCTGCTAATACTACGGCTGCACTTTCGGAAGAAAGGGACAAGGTGTCCCAGGAAAGGGCACCACTGTCAGCTTCATCATCATCATTTCTACTGCGCAGCAAATTCATCACCAGCATTATTCAAATTTTACTTCAACTTCTTTCGTGTTGAGTACAGTAACAATCTTTATTTTCTTAAATCTAAAGTGTTATTGCTTAACAGTTGTCCTCATTATTAATAGACTACTATAATGGGTGGGTTATTAACAGTACAGGGAGGGTTTTAAAAGTCCAAATACACGTTAAATAAATACTGTAAATATGGTGTCCCTACTTCGTGGAAATTCAGTTATCGCGGCCGGTCTCAGAACCAATCTACCATGATAAACGAGGGATCACTGTAACAACATTGGCAAAATACCTTAGGAATGAGAACCCAGGTTCAAAATTTCCCCAAGACACCTGATGAAAGCTGGAGGGTATATCAGCCGAAACGTTGTGTTAACAACAAACAAGATGAGAACAAATATCTGTCAAATGTAAATAATGTAAATAGTGTAAATAATGTACATATTATTTATATGATATTTTATGTAGCATTATGATTTGGGAACCTCAGCAACTAACAGCTGTTACCAATGCACAGAAACAATTGTTGTGATTTGTGATTAAAACCTGTTCGTTCTATTTTCTTATTTTATCAATATATATATACTTTATTTTTTAAATTTTATTTTATCTAGTTTCAGCTCACGAGCTGTGGCCATGCTGGGGCACCGCCATTAAAATATTTTGTCTGGCGTGCTAACGATTCTGCCAGCTCATCCCTTATATATATATATATATATATATATATATAATATATATATATATATATATAGATAGATAGATAGATAGATAGATAGATAGATAGATAGATAGACAGATGGATTGAGAGAGAGAGAGAGAGAGGGGGGAGACTGAGAGAGGAGAGGGAGAGAGGCAGGCAGCTGGAGATTGTATATAGATTCTTGTGAGAAATCTATTAATTCACATGTCAAGCCAACAGGAATCTATTTCTAAAGAGCAATTTCGTTCAGTTGGTCTCTTTGACAGTTCACATTCCTTGTGGGTACAATCGATGAAAAGACTAATTGAACAAAGGCCAGGAATCATAAATATTATCAATAAATAAAACATTTTTATTTGTGTGTTTTATTTATTTATTTATTTATAATAATTTTTTACACTTTCTTATAATCCATAAACACCCACGTTCTTGTTTGTGAATAATTTTGCCAATATAATGCCATCCTAGTAAGGCGGCGAGCTGGCAGAAACGTTAGCACGCCGGACGAAATGCTTAGTGGTATTTCGTCTGCCGCTACGTTCTGAGTTCAAATTCCGCCGAGGTCGACTTTGCCTTTCATACTTTCGAGGTCGACTAAATAAGTACCAGTTACGCACTGGGGTCGATATTATCGACTTAATCCGTTTGTCTGTCCTTGTTTGTCCTCTCTATGTTTAGCCTCTTGTCGATTGTAAAGAAATAGGTATTTCGTCTGCCACTACGTTCTGAGTTCAAATTCCGCCCAAGACGACTTTACCTTTCATCCTTTCGGGGTCAATAAATTTAGTACCAGTTGCGTACTGAGGTCGATCTAAGCGACTGGCCTCCTCGGGCCTTGTGCATAGAGTAGAAAAGTGTATAATGCCATCTCAGTCTCAGACTTCAGTTGTTTGGATAATCGGTACCGTAAAACTCTGTTACGACTCGAAACGTTTCGTGTGTGAGCGAGTGAGTGCATGTGTGTAGGCATTCTGATCGGCAGATTGTCTACCAAAGGACAAAATGCCTGCCAGCCTTTAGTAACGTCTCTGTTTATTTATTCTGCATCCAAACCATTTTAAGATCAATACTGTAAGTACCAATCAAGCACTTTGAATCGATCTAATTGATTATACTTGGCACTCATCTGCACAATGTGGCTTCGTGTCGACGTTAGCAGGCATTGTTTTCGTTTGGTGAGGCTGCGAATTAATCGACTTTTGTTTTGTATTTCAATAAAACACATTTTATGTACACACACAATTAATGAAACACTGGCAGACACATAAGCATTAGCTTATGCACACACACACACACACAGATACAAGAACCATTGAAACACATTCACATACGCTACTTTACACGCTGTTACACATCTATACGCATACTCTCACACTCAAATACAATGCAAAAGTTTATTTTATTCAGAAAAATACAACCAAAACCGTGGAAAAAACAACGGCAACGTATAGAATAATTGAAACACAATTAGAATCCAAAGAATTTGCCAGGAAATGGTTTTCCTCTTTCTTTTCTCCCATTCTTCGTACGCTCCATGTTCGAGGATATTGGCAACAACGCTTTACCAAGTCCTGCCGTGTTTGTCACGTGACTTCTACCATTCCTAGAAGACGAAAATTATTGCAGTTGCCTCCCTTGGATATTGTGTAACTCTCTCGTGATTTTATTGAGAAAAAAAGCAAAGAACAAAAAAGAAGGTAAAAAAATCAAGAAAAACCTTTGAAATGAAAGAAGTCATGGGATGAGGAATTGTTTCTGGCATTTGTCTGAGAAAATGAGAGACAATAAAAAATACAACACTTTTTGTTTGTTTTGTCCTTTATTCAGTCATCATTTCGTTTTCACCACAGAAAAAAAAGTTTATTGTTTTAAAACATGTTTATTTATATTTAGTGAAAAGGTTAATTTACCTGTTCTTACGTGAATGGGGTTCATTTATTGAGGGGGGTACATCTCAGTTGGAGAATATAGAGAAAGAAAGAAAGGTGATCAGTTAACCGTTTCTTAGTTGACATATGAGTCGAATATAAATTAGACGGGACAGACATCAAATTCTTCGATGAAAATCACCTCTCCACAACACTCATCTTTCAACTGCGGAAAAGGGATGATAAAAATATAAGCCCTTTTGAACATGTTTCTTGCTTAAATATATTGTTTAGCCCCGGATCAGCGCTGATTGAGTAAGTGTATGATCAACAGCCTTCCATCACGAAGACAAAGAATCTACATCTAAGTTTTCCAAATGTTATTTTTTTTCCCTGCCCCTTAAAGTAGTATAGTGTAATTAAGCTACTATGTCTAGCAGCTCGAGCAAGCACGTACAAGCCTCCCTTTGGTTCGTCAGGGAGTATTATCTAAATCGCAAGCTAATCAACAATTTTCGGAAAATCAATAATATCAATACATATTGGACAAGAAAATATATTTTAAAAAATATCGATTACATTCGATCTACAAATCCATCGATATAATCTTTTTTTTTTTTTTTTTTACCAACAAGGATAATAATTAAATTTAGATGATAATGAACGGCAATTTGCTTTGAAGAAATAATATACCCTCTCCAACTTTTCAGGATTTCTTTCTTCTCCTGGTATTACTTCAATAATTTACGTAGTGTTTGAAATATTTCTGTCCCCCATAAAAGACAGCCAATGCAGAGATAAATGTGTACACTATGGCTCATATGTTCTATTTGCGACAACATTTTTCACTTTCATCTTCTGATAAACCCGAGAAATATATTAGTCGAGATAGAGTTCATACAATGAAAGTCGGCGGCATTAAACATGTTAACACGAAACAACGTTAAGAAATAAATCTTTCTCTCTCTCTCTCTCTCTCTCTCTCTCTCTCTCTCTCTATATATATATATATATATATATATATATATATATAAGAGTAATTTTCCTTGTATTGTTTGTCCTGTACTCTGTTTTTTCGTTGTTAAAAAAAGTCCGTTTCCTTGTTTGATTTTGTGTTTTCGTTTCGCGTAGTGTTCTATATTTATTTGTGGTGTCCTGTACTCATATATGCATGTATATATACATATAGATGTAAGTATGTACATATATGTATATATGCATATGTTTTATCTATTATATATATATATCCAAAGTAAGCAACAAGAATATCTTCGGTAATTTGGTACGATCGTTTCACGCTACATCATTTTATTAAACATTGTAAGTATTACATCAGTTTTAAAATGTTGAGCAATCATCAGCGTGAAACGATCGTACCAAATTACCGAAGATATTCTCGTTGCTTACTTTGATTATCATCACCCCTTGGATTTATATGGATAACACCGTACAATATTCTGGTGCATCTGACTTAAGTACCATATTCATTTGAATCTAAATGTTGATGAACTTATATATATATATTATATATATATATATACACAATAGTCTTTGTCTATTTTTATGTTGGCGTTCGGCAAGCATGGGAGGTAACTCTAGATATGTTTGGTTTTTATTAGACCTTATCAGCAAAGTATAGCTTTCATCCCAGATGCCAAAGAAACGATGAGAAATTCAGTAAGTGTGAATACAATAATGGTGATATTCTGGTTTCGGACTCTTTATAGCAATGATCGTCAATATTTTTTTCACCTCCAAGTGCACTGCGGATCAAAGAAAAACATTCCTGGTGCCCTTTGTAATGAAAGCTAAAAAAAAAGAAAATTGTTTAGAAGCTGCAAATTTTGGAAGAAAAAGATACAGAATATAATTCTATGAATCATTGTTTGATTCTAATAAAATAATGGATAACACGTTTTTCAAGGAGTTCAAACACAGTGTAACAGGCTGTGTGTGTGTGTGTGTGTGCGCGCCAGAGAGCGCGCAATTAGAAATAGCTATGTGCAAGTAAATGTTTGTTTTTACAAATTAGAGGAAAGGAAATGCTATCTATCAATCTATTGAGCAACCATCTTACTTAGATCGTGTTCGCGCCAAACACACATATATGTATGTATATATATATACATACATATATATATGCGTGCGTGTGTGTGTGTATGTACACACACACACACACACATACATATATATATATATATATATATATATATATATATAGACGAGTCGGCAACACAGCTAAATGGTCATTATTTGTTATAGCCGGTCTATAACAAACAACCTTTCAAATACACACATACACACGATCGCGCGCATACACACATTTATATACATATACATATAATGAGTGTGAATGTATAATAAAAGTATTAGCCAGCAGTAAGAAAAAAAAAACAAAAAACGATTGAATACTTTTCTTTTTAACACTCAGGGAAGACATCGTCCTGTTACCTTTAAGATATTTGCAAACCAGCAACATTTGGAGACCCTGAGTGTGAAGAGATTGCAGAGTTATCTCCCTTAGGCTGACATTACCTCAATAGCAGACGGACTGTTGTGCAAATAACACAGTATTATTACTACCCCACTTGTTTCAACTACGGGGAATTACCCTCTGCATGCATCTATCTATCTATCTATGTCATATATATTACTCTTTTATTTGTTTCAGTCATTTGACTGCGGCCATGCTGGAGCACTGCCTTTAATCGAGCAACTCGACCCCGGGACTTATTCTTTTGTAAGCCCAGTACTTATTCTATCGGTCTCTTTTGCCGAACCGCTAAGTGACGGGGACGTAAACACACCAGCAATGCTAGGGGGACAAACACAGACACACAAACATACATACGCGCATATATATATATATATATATATATATACATATATACGACGGGCTTCTTTCAGTTTCCGTCTACCAAATCCACTCACAAGGCATTGGTCAGCCCGAGGCTATAGTAGAAGACACTTGCCCAAGGTGCCACGCAGTGGGACTGAACCCGGAACCATGTGGTTGGTAAAGAAGCTACTTACCACACAGCCGCTCCTGTGAGTATAATATGTGACAATTTATTCGGTAGCCATGATAAAACTCGGAGTTTTGGATGTCGGGGCGGAAACCCACGCCGCTATCTCTTCAGTTATCCGGCCATCGAAAAATTGCTGGCTTAATAAGGTCTGTAATTTTCTCCAAAAGTTTCTTAGAGTATAGTTCCCTTGACGGTATAGGTATGTTTTTCATAGAATGATCGATGTTGTAGGCGTCCATAATATCGATGTCTCTTTCATTCTTTTGTCGTCTTACCACTTCTATTAATATATATATATATATTATACATGTTGTTTACACATACATACATTTTAAACGTCAGCATTTTTTCTGCGACAGACCATTTGGAAGTTTTTCACCTGTTCATTCTTACTTCAGGAACCAAATAAAAGATGAAGAAAATAGCAAATTTCGGCAATCAAAGCAGCAGTAAACTCCCCCCTCCCCGCAAAAAAAAAAAACCCAATCAAGTATTTGACCGAATGGGTGCAAGAGACGTTCTGGCGTCGCTGATTCTATGCTCACTATTTGGCATCAAACGTTTTAATGTTTCTTTCTTTCTCTATCTTCTTATGTATGTGAACATATTTCTCTATGTGTATGAGGGGAAGGAAAGAGTCTTTATATTAATCGTGTTCAATTAATAAACTGTTATGTCTCTCTTTCCCTATCTGTCTATCTTATTTCATTTTTATTTCTTTACTGCCCACAAGGGGCTACACACAGAGGAGACAAACAGGGACAGACAAACGGATTACGACACCAGTGCGTAACTGGTACTTAATTTATCGACCCCAAAAGGATGAAAGGCAAAGTTGACCTCGGCGAAATTTGAACTCAGAACATAACGGCAGACGAAATACCGCTAAGCATTTCGCCTGGCGTGCTAACGTTTCTGCCAGCTCGCCGCCAGTCTGTGTATATTTCTGTGTGTGTATTTGTATGTGTGTTTGCTTCTAGCGCCAAAAACCACTGTAACTCAAAAAAGCAGAATATCCTGTCAGCCATGCCAAATCCTCAGCGTCCAAACGACTCCGCCCAATCGTCTCAGGCTGGGGTGGTGGTCATCGATAAACATACAGCACAAAATTACTTGTAAAGGTTTTGTAGAAAAAAACCTAAGTGTTGAAGATGAGGAAGATCACAGACAACCATCAGCGAATGACAACACAAAAGAGAACCGTTATTGAAGGGAAACCAAAAGAACTTGAGTGGGCGAAGAAGAACTAAATGCTGACCACTCTTGAGTTGGTCTGCATTTAATCAACATTACTTAGATCTCATTCTGTCCTGAACTCCAGGACTCTTAAGGTCAGAGCTTAACCATGTTTCCATGGGCCTAATTGACTGGGGTTATGACAGTCTCACTTCCTGAAGCTACCCTGATGCTGGTTCATCGCAGGATTAACTGCCAGTTTATTGCCGGAACTTATCTATAGTTGAATGGACAAGAACAACAAAATACGGCATGGGATTCAAGCCAACTACCACACCATCATGCAAGCAACACCCCTTAACCACATGGCCATACAATTTCAAATGGAAAATAGGATGTAAACTAATGAAAAATAAAAAAGAACTTTCACAAATAGGCGCCAGATGAACTGAATATTCTTCTTTTTCCCTTTTACCCATCTTATTTTCTAATCCTTTCTCCTATCTCTCTCTCTCTGACACCCAAACACAAAACCCATCTATGTCCATCATACTTTCTCACTCTATATACACACATTTACAATATGAATTCATTATTCTGAATACTGCCTGGAAGTACCGACCAGCATCCATATCCTCTGGAAAAAGATGAGTTGTGAACATTATTCTTCTAACTACTTTTACTCTTTATTCTTTTATTTTATTCCCTACAAACTGTAAATCTTCCCCATCTAAAATATTCATACCTTGTCTCTGATGACTTGGGTTATCCCAGAAACGGCTGTAAGGCTTTGAATTCACCTTACCCTAATTAAATTATTCTAAATGACTTGAGATACTCGTTCTGCCTGGTGTTGATTTTCCCTCTAGTATTAATATATCCCTCTTAGAACGGAACCCCAATACAGATCCATAGATACAGCTTTAGCTGTAATCTTGGAACCTAATGGTTGACCAACTATAGCACTTACTCAGCATACCTATTCATTTAGATCACAAGGAAATTAAACCCCTTATATTCTACAAATGAATGTGTGTGTTTGTATGTATGCACACACATATAACAACAGGCCTTTGCACACTTCACAATGAATGTAAATGTTGATGCTTACCACAGCACACAAATCCTCTCTATATATTTGTGTGTGCAGATTAATTGCTAGTTTTCGTGTGTATCTTGCAAATAAAAAATGAATATCGATTTTGCCCCGTGTGTAAATAAGTTAAACGATGGGGACTCTGTAAAATAAGACGGATGCCTTTGAATCCTTCCACACTTAACCCACCCCTCCCCACCTTACCAAGATTCTTCCTATTCACTTCTCCCAATCACCTTTATCTCTCTCTCCTGATGCTCTCACCTTCCTCTTAAATATGCTAGTAAATCTGATTAACTCACTGATCCACACTTCCTTCTCACATACATCCAAGCAAGATCTTTTATGCGTTCCGTACCCGTTGTCAAACTTGTCCAGTTATTCCAAACATCATCTTTGCTGAACTTCACAATTCCCCCGCTCCGTTTCGCAGACCAGTTCACTTCAATAACTGTCAATAACCTGTCGGGAGACTGCTGGGAATTCGTAAGAATCATCGACTTCTCGTTTCAAATAGTTCTTGCCAATCGGCAGAATAGTTTTACTTTATTCAGAATGTGACACAACTGTGTCCATCATTTGCGACAAGGTAAGAATTCTGTTCACATTACAGAATCCCCACCCACATCTTGTTTGTGTACCAAAGATGGTTATCTCTGTGGCAACAGTAGAGTTCTGGCTTCCTTACAGGTAATACTTCCATTTCCCTCCAGGTTCACTTCAAGTTATCTTCATTCTACCTTTTCTTCCCATGTTTTGAAGACATTTATCCATTAAATGTGGAAGTGTGTGGCTTAGAGTGATGCACTCATGGTCGTAAGATTGTGGTTTCAATTCCTGGACTGGGCGATGTGTTGTGTTCTTGAGGGAAACACTTCATTTCTCTCGGATGGCAAAAACGAGTCATACCAATAATTCAAAGGGGTTGTCTGCCTTGTCGTATTCTGTGTCACACTGAATCTCCGAGAACTACATTAAGGGTACATGTGGCTGAAAGGGAAGAGAGAGAAAGAGAGAAAGGAAAGAGAGAGAAAGAGAAAGGAAAGGAAAGAGAAAGAGAGAAAGGAAGGGAAGAGAAAGAGAGAAAAAGGAAGAAAGCAGAGAGAAAAGAAAAAGAGAAAGGAAAAAAGGGAAGAGAGAGAAAGGAAGCAGAGAGAAAAGAAGAAAGAGAAGAGAGAAAGGAAGAAAAGAAAGAGAAGACCTGCAAAACATGAAATATTAACAAGGGAGAGGAAAACATTAAATCCAGAAGCTACAAGTGAGTAAAAAGGGATGTTGTGGTGTTCATGGCTTTCCCTTGAACATCCGTGATGGAAGTTGTCCTTGCTTCACAGAAGGATCAGCTCAGTGAGACCCTACGACTGCAATACGGCCCTCAGTTTTGGTAGGAAACCAATCAATTTAGGGAGAAAGACTAAGTTGATTGCTTGGGCTCTGGTTCTTTAGTTTACCAACCCCAAAAAGCATGACGGACATGTTCACCTTGGCTACAAGGTGCATTTGAAGTGAGAATCTAGAGAGTCGGTGGAACTGTTAAGCAATTTGTCCAACGATTCTGCCAGAATGTTGCCCTTAAGAATGGCTTTTGATTAAGGGACAAGGCCAACAAGTTTAGGGGGGAAGGGGTTAGCACAAAGCATCAACCCAGTACTCTAAAGGCACTTTATATCAACCGTGGGAAGATGAAAGGCAAAGCTGACCGAGACAGGACTTCAACTGAGTGTAAAAAACTGGGAAAAATACTACGTGTGTGTCTGTGTTTGTCCCCCTAGCATTGCTTGACAACCGATGCTGGTGTGTTTACGTCTCCGTCACTTAGCGGTTCGGCAAAAGAGACCGATAGAATAAGTACTGGGCTTACAAAGAATAAGTTCTGGGGTCGATTTGCTCGACTAAAGGCGGTGCTCCAGCATGACCGCAGTCAAATGACTGATACAAGTAAAAGAGAGAGTATAAATAATAATAATAATCCTTTCTACTATATGCAGAAAGCCTGAAATACCAGGGGAAGGTGATAGTTGATTACATCAACCCCAGAGTTTAACTGGTACTTAATTTATTGATCCCCAAAAGAATGAAAGGCGAAGTCGACCTCGGTGGAATTTGAACTCAGAATGTAGCGGCAGGCAAAATATTGCTAAGCATTTTGTCCAGCATGCTAAGGATTCTGCCAAGCTTGCCACTTTTAATGGTTTCAAATTTTGGCACAAGGCCAGCAATTTTGGGGGAGGGGACTCGTTGATTACGCCGACCCCAGTGTTTCACTGGTACTTATTTTATCGACCCCAAAAAGATGAAAAGTAAAGTCAACCTTGGCGGCATTTAAACTAAGAACGTAGGGGCAGACAAAATGCTCAGCATTTGGTTCAGCATGCTCACATTTCTGGCAGTCTGCAGCCTTAATATAAATAAATAATAATAAGAGTACTCAGAGAGCCCAAACCTCCACCAACGTCCTCTCAATGATTTGCCAGAGATGATTTTTAAATTGAGTATATCTGAAATAAACTTGATTGTTCTCACAAACAAGAATACTAAAAATGAAATGCAACTGCTCTCAAAAATTAAGTAAAAAAAACAACAAAAATACAGGCAAAATAATCCAGAATCCTTGTCCGGTACCAGATCGATCCCAAAATCTAATCAGTTCATGCCGGTCACGAGGCCAAAGTTTCATCCGAATCCATCCAGCAGTTCTTGAGATATCTTCTTCAAGGACAAGCAAACAAATACGACTGAAAACAACACCTCTGCCTTCGCTGAGGCTGAGGTAATAATTCACATTACTACAAGGCAAAAACTGTTGGTGGGAGGGAAAAGCATAGTCAAATAACACTGAAACCCAAAATATAACTGGTACTTATTAATTTTATTGACCCCAGAGATATTAAAATAATAATAAAAAAAAAAAAGAAAAATCTCAAAGTTCAAATCCATCAGAACTTGAACCCAGAACATAGCAGGATGAAACTAAATACTGTAAGGCATTTGATGAGGTGTTGGTGTCATCAATGGTTTGTAAGATAGGCACAAGGTCACAGGGTGGGGGCAGTGCTGATCAAATCAGTCCCAGGTTGATAAAAAGGCAAAGTTGACCTCAGCAGGGATTGAACTCAAAACAAAGACTTAATTAGAAAACATGTCTGTTACTTACCAATTTTACCACCCCACAATACTACTACTACTGCTACTACTACTAATAATAATGGCTTCAAATTTTGGCCCACGGCCAGCAGTTTTGGGGAAGGGGCTAAGTTGATTAAATGAAACCCCAGAGCTCAATTGGGACTTATTTTATTGACCCCCCCACCCCCGGAAAGGCAAAGTTCACCCCAGTGGAATTTAAACTTAGAACATAAAGATGAACGAAATGACCAAGCATCTTGTCCGGCATGCAAACGATTCCGCCAGCTCACCACCTCAGCAACAACAATAATAATAATAAAAAATAATAATAATAATAGTATTAGTAGTTGTTGTTTTTGATTTAGACACAAAACGAGCAGTTTCCAAGGAAGGGAGGTTAGTCAATAACACTGACCCCAGTACTTGAGACCAGTACACAATTTTATGGACCCCAAAACAATGAAAGGCAAAGGTGACCTTCATGGGATTAGAACTCAGAACGTAAAATTACCAGAGGAAATACCATTATGTATTTTCTCTGACATGCTAACAAATGTGCCAAGTTGCTGTCTGATTAACCCCTTCGTTACCATATTTCTGTTGAGATGCTCTGTGTTTCTTTCAATTAATTTTAAATATAACAAAGAATTTAGTTAAATAACTTTGTTATCATTCAGCTAGTGTTAGGAACATAAATTGTGACTAAGGTTTGGTGGAAGATTTCAATTCAAAACGTATGAAAACAAGACATTTGTTCTACAGAGCCAGAGATGGTTTCAGCCGGGTTGGTATCAAAAGGGTTAATAAATGATAACGATCCTTTGTACTATAGGCACAAAGCTGGAAGTATTGGGGGAGGGGGGTAGTTAATTATATCGACCCTGAAAGGATGAAAGGCAAAGTCGACCTTGGCAAAATTTGAACTCAGAACATGAAGACGGATGAAGTGTGCTGCTGAGCATTTTGCCCAGCACTCTAACGATTCTGCCAGCTTGCCCTCTTAATAATAATAATAATAATAATAATAATAATAATAATACAATCCTTTCTACTATAGGCACAAGGCCTGCAATTTGGCAGGAGGGGGACTAGTCGATCACGTCGACCCCGGTATTTCACTGGTACTTAATTTATTGACCCCAGAAGGATGAAAGGCAAAGTCAACCTTGGCAGAATTTGAACTCAGAACGTGAGGACGGACAAAGTACTGCCAAACATTTTCACAATAAATAATAATATTAATTCTTTGCAATTTTGGCACAAGGCCAACGGATTACATTGAGGCCCCCAGTGCATGACTGCTACTTATTTTATTGACCCTGAAGGGATGAGAAGCAAAGTTGACATTGGTGAGAGTTGAGCTCAGAACTTAAGGAGCTGCGAGAAACATTGTTATTATTTTAACCTTTAGCTTTTCCAGCAGCCATGTCTGGCATCTCACACCTATCCTACAATGTTATCTTAACAATAATCACATAATCAAAAATCTTGAAGCTACAAAGATTAATTTTTGATCAATTCCAAAAAAATAATGTGAAAAAATAAAACTGAAATTTGACAGAATAACCTGAATGCCGAAGGGTCCATACTCAGAGACATTTTGTCCAGCGTTCTTAAGATTTCTAACTTCAGTTTAAGGCCTCCAGCTGAGACGAGAAATAACGGAAGTAGAACGAGAGGCAGTAACCATTTAGTTCATATTTAATCACCTTGCTTCTCCCCCCACCCATCTCTGAAATACAAGGCAAGGCTGACCTTGATCAAGTTTTCAAAAATAAATATTATCATAGGCGCAGGGGTGGCTGTGTGGTAAGTAGCTTGCTTACCAACCACATGGTTCCGGGTTCAGTCCAACTGCATGGCACCATGGGCAAGTGTCTTCTACTATAGCCTTGAGCCAACCAAAGCCTTGTGAGTGGATTTGGTAGATGGAAACTGAAAGAAGCCCATTGTATATATATACATATGTGTGTGTGTGTGTGCGTGAATGTGTTTGCCCCCTCAACATCGCTTGACAACCGATGCTGGTGTGCTTACGTCCCCTTAACTTAGTGGTTCAGCAAAAAAGCCCAATATAAAGAATAACTCTTGGGGTCGATTTGCTTGACTAAAGGCGGTGCTCCAGCATGGCTGCAGTCAAATGACTGAAAAGAATAAAAGAATAACAGAAACAGTTGTTATGGCTGCATGATGAAGAAGTTTGCTTTGCAGTCACAGGGTTTCAAGTTCAATCCCAAAGCTCAGTATCTTGGGAAATTGTTATAATTTAGCCACGGGCTGACCGATGCCTTGTGAGTGAATTTGGTAGATGGAAACAGTGTGGAAGTCTATTTGATATGTATGTGTGTATGTGTGCGTGTGTGGTGTTTGTGTTTCCCCAACACCACTGCTTGGCAACCGGTGGTGGTTTGTTTACATCCCCATAAACTTTGTGGTTTGGCAAAAAAGAGACCAACAGAATAGGCACCAGACTTTAAATAAGTACTGAGATCAATTTGTTTCACTAAACCTATCGAGGCATTGCTCCAGCATGGCCAGGATTCAATGACCAAAGCAAGTGAAAAAAAAAAAATCAACGAATAAAAGAATCTAAACAAACAAATAATAATCCTTTCTACTTTGGGTACAAATTTTGGGTTATGGGGCTTGTTGATTGCATTGACCCCAGTACGTAACTGGTACTAATTTTATTGACCCCCAAAAGGATGAAAAGCAAAACTGACCTCAGCAGAATTTGAACTCAGGACGTAAAGACAGACAAAATGTCGCTAAGCATTTTGCCCAGCATGCTAACGATTCTGCCAGCTTAATTATTAATAAAAATAATAATAATAATCCTTTCTACTATTGGCACAAAGCCTGGAATTTGTGGGGAGGGGGATAGTCGATCACATCAACCCCCCCAGTACTCGACTGGTACTTAATTTATTGACCCTCCCCCACAAAGGATGAAAGATAAAGTGGACCTTGGTGGAATTTGAACCTGAAACATCAAGACAGCTTTTTGCCTGGTGTGCTAACGATTCTGCTGGCTCACCGCCTTAATTAATTAATTAATAATAATAATAATAATGCTTTCTTATAGAGGCAGAAGATGATCACATCAATCCCAGTACTTCACTCATACCTTATTTTCATTGACCCTGGAAGGATGAAAAGCAAAGTTGACTTCAACAGGATTTGAACTCAAGACATAGGAAGCCAGAACAAATACAGCTAGGCAATTTGCCCAATGTCTTAATGGATTCTGTCAGCTACCTTCCTCCTCCTCTTCCTCACACTTGCGACAGTGGTGGTGGTGGCAGCAGTGGTGCGTCTGCAATAGTTTGATGAAGATGCACTCGTTTGATTTTAACTGAATTACCTGCTCCTGAAATAAGCCGTAAGCAGCCATGTACTCAGTGCAGTTTTCCTCTTTACAATTTCACCCACAAGGTATGGCAGGGGGGGGGGGAGGGCAACAGAAAAATGACATTTGTATGAGGTGCCTTGTATTGGGGATGAACACGAGACTCCATAACTGGGAGACAAACTTCGTAACCGTTTGGGCCCTCCTGGGCCTCCAGCTGTAATATGACTGTGATAGTTGTAGTAAAGCAGAACTGCCAGGATTATGACAGACAGATAGAAGTACACCATAATGATAAGACTTCTTTTTTTCAATCAACAAAAAAAAAAAAAAAAGAATCACTCCTCACCCCCTCTCTAGAAAGAACAACAACAAGACTACTATTCGGTTCCACACCCCAGGGTGGAGGAGTAGGAGGAGGAAAGTAAGTAAACATCTACACACCCACCACTGCTGCCAGCATCACCACTATTTACCCTTGAAGTGTCTTCCAATGTTTGCATAGAGAGAGAAAGAAAGAAAGAGAGAGAGGGGTCTTGGAAAAAGACCCTCAGGGGCCCCGGGCCAGGCTGGAAGCAGACAAAATTGGGAGGAGGACAAATGAAGGACTACATTGAAATAAATACAGCTAGGGGTGTGGGTCCCCCATCCCAACCTCAGTGACAAAGGGGCTAGTCAGGACTGCAGGGTTCACCTGAAAGCCTCACACACACACACTGGATTTTTTGACACCTTTGATAGTTAATAAAATGTCTGTTTATACATGCGTATGAAGTGTGTGTGTCACACATTTGAACATTTGATAAATTACAAAACTGAAGTGAAGTACAACTTGTATGTACGTTTGCCTGTGTGTTTATGCGGGTGTTTAAAGGTGTGTATATATAGTTAATGTGTACATGCATGATTCAGTTAAATGTGTGTATACATGTAAACACATTTACATATACAAATGCACGTTCATGCTTCTATGTGTGTGTGTATATATAAATGTATGTATATGTGTGCGTGTGTATTATATATATATATATACATATACACACACATACATACATACATAAATAATATATATATATATATATATATATATATATATATATATATATATAGACAAAATAAGAAAATGGAGAAATACACCTTAATCAATAATCAACTACCAGATAATACCCAATCATTTATGTATTAACTTTGTAGGGTGCTGTACTGGCAGTATATTGGATATTTGTTATCCCATAGTGGGTTGCACTCACAACCCCTATCTCAATTTGTATATATATATATATATATATATACACACACACATACATACACATATATATATATGCTAATGCTTGTTTTTATGTTATAATAAAGACCATTTTTACATTAATCTGATGGTTCACTCTATACTTTTGTAGAGCACAAATTTATTATTTTTAGACAAGAAGGTTGTTGACAGTGACTTTGAAGTTTCAAACAGTCAAGCCATCATCGGCAATCCAATGATGGCTTAAACGGCTGACACCTCAAAGTTGCTGTCAATAGCCTTCTTGCTTAAGAATAACAAATATATACAAATACATACATACATACATATATATATATATATATAGCCATCTTTGATGGGAGAATCCCTCATACGTGTGTGTGTGTGTGTGTATTTCCCTCTGATGCTATCTTGCAGCCAACGGGTGCATAGACAAAACATGTACAGTAATTAGGTGACATCAATAGTGTCTACATTATTATAGCTGCTTAATATTCAAATTTTAATATATATATATATATATATATACACATATACATATATATAATGCACGTGCGTGTGTTTGTGTCTGTGTATGCGTTTGGTCCCTGTTCTATACATCTCATCAACATACATATTATATTGAAGAAGGACTGGTTTTAATTCCGTGATTTTCGACTAACGAGCTAAAATGTCTGCCAAGATAATTAGTTGTAATTTCTTAACACAATTTGACAGTGGGAAAAAAAAAAAAAAAGAAAAATTGTTTTTTTTTTCTTAAAAAAAGTCTCCATATAAATTAGTAAATTTTTCAGAAAGTTTTTTAAAAAAATAACACCCAACCGTACCATTTCCCTCCGTGAGACGACCAAATCGAAACAGTTTTGTTTTGCCAGAGATTAATAAAAATATCAAATGGCTCCAGTTTCGTTTCCGAAGAAGTCTTTGTTAAAACATTCTGTTGACATTGATGTAAAATTGGTAAATAGTTTCTACAAAATAGGGTGGAAAATATATGAAAATGTGTAAAAGTTCTTGTAGAAGAGACATGAGCAACAATTAATGAAGAAGATTTCTTCTTTTTCTTTTCTTTTTTCTTTCTTTTTCACTTTTTTTTTATTTATTCAGATTTTTTTGTTTTGGTTTTGTTTTTAGTTATTTGTTTTCGGTTTTTTTGCTTTTTTCTAGAAACTGTTCAATGTCTGGGTCGATGTAAAAAGCTAAGGAGAAATAATCCAGTTTTGGAGGAATTGCTGTCTCCCCCCACCCCCCAACCCCCCACCCCCCCGAAAAAAGATGGCATCGCAAGTTGTTGTCTGCAAGACTCTGGAGCAGAGTTAAAATATGAAGAATTTTTTTTCTTTTTTATTTCCGATTGTAAGAAGAATCTTTGCACTCAGCTGAGTGGGGCACTTAAATGGAGAATTGCTTTTATACAGGGTTTTGTAACCCTGGGTAGAGAGTCTGCCATAACAGAGTACTCATCGGTGTGTACTCTTTGATGTTCTTGCATGAAGTTGGCTTCAAGAAATTGTTCCGGACAGGTTTATGTATTCTTTTGTGATTTTGCATTTCTTCCATGGTGGCAAACTGCTTTGTACATATGTCACACTGTGGCGGTGAAGTGGGGGCCGGCAAGTGTGACCGCTGGTGAATCAACATTGTATCCCGTTCCGAGAACTGCTGCAGGCAGATCTCACACTGAAACGGTTTATCGACTATTGCAGCGTGCATGTGCTTCTTATGCGCCAGCAGCTGCGCTTTCCTAACAAACTGCTCCCTGCAAATGTCGCAGTGGAACGGCTTTTCACCTGTGTGGGTGCGAGTGTGGATCTGCAGTTTGTCTTTCCGAGCAAACTGCTTCGAGCAAACATCACACTGGAAGGGCTTCTCACCTGTGTGGATACGACGGTGTATTTTCAGGTAACATCTCTGAACAAACTGCTTAGGACAGAGGTCGCAATGGAATGGCTTCTCCCCTGTGTGTGTTCTTCGATGGATCTGCAGCCGGTCGCTGCGAGCAAACTGTTTCGAGCAGATCTCGCAGTGGAACGGCTTCTCCCCCGTGTGGGTTCGCTCGTGGATCAACAGTTTGTCTTTCTGAACAAACTGTTTCGGGCAGTAATTGCAATGAAACAACTTCTCACCTGTGTGTGTTCGCCTATGCAACTGCAGCTTGTCACCACGAGAAAACTGTTTGGTGCAAAATTCACAATGGAACGGCTTCTCACCTGTGTGGATTCTTTGATGAATTTTTAACTTATTTCGCTGAACAAATTGCTTGTCGCAAAGATTGCAATGGAACGGTTTCTCGCCTGTGTGCGTGCTTCGGTGGATTTTGAGTTTGTCCTTCCGAGAGAACTGCTTCGGGCAGAACTCGCAATGGAACGGCTTCTCCCCCGTGTGGATCCGCTCATGGATTTGGAGCTTGTCACGATGAATAAACTGCTTATCGCAGAAACTACAATGGAATAATTTCTCACCTGTGTGCAGTCTTTGATGCAGTTGCAGCGTATTTCTGCGTGCAAACTGTTTGGGACAAGAATCACACTGAAACTGTTTGACCGGCGGCGCCTCAATTTTGGGTATTATTGGTGCAATCTTGTTTGGAGTGATGGGGGGTTTGGGACAGACCGGGGGCGTGGGTGGAGCAGCCGGTGGCGGCTTCTCAATGTTATGCATCCGTTCATGGCTCTGGACGTAGCAGTTCTGTGCAAACTGTTTTCCGTACACGTCAGGGTGGAACAATTTCTGGTTTGAATGAACCAAACCGTGAGTCTGTAGGTAGTAGCCCTGCATGAACTGGTTGCCGTAAATCTCATTGTGGAAGGGTTTGTCAGTCATGTGGGGCATTCTGTGGTGTGCCATTGTGTTGGGGAGGGGCGAGAACTGGGGCTTTGTAGCAATAGCATTGTGGATTGAGGCATCGCTAGGCAGGGTCTCCATCATTGATCGAAGGGGGTTTCGTTGTTTCAATGAAAATATTGGTAAGGTTGGAGGTCAGTGTGTTGTTTTAGGGTAACTGCTTGGTGTGGACTATACAAAGGCTGTCAGATGATGGGGCTCCATGAAAGGGCTTCGCAGATTAATGGTTACCTGAAAATAAACGAAAGGAAACATTAACTAAAATGTATATTATTGATAGAAAACTGTCATCATATCTGTGGGTGTATCTGTGTGGATGAAAGAGTGTGTGTGTGTGTACACACACACACATATGAATATGTATATGTAAATACATGTGTAAGAATGTGTTCAAACAAAACTAATATAAAACAATTACAGACATGGAATTCAATACATTACAAAATATATATATATATGTATATAGGTGTATATATGTATGTGTGTGTGTGTGTGTATATATATATATATATATATAATAATAATAATAATAGGGAGTATAAATCCAAACTTACAGGGGAAAAATTCAATTTAGTATTAAATCAAATTTCACAATATAAATATATAATATATATAAATTAGAGAAAAACCACTTTTATGCAATTCAAACAATGATAGACATAAACCATATCATAAATAAAAAATAAAATATTGAATTACATAATAGTGTTTTTTCTCTAATTTATATATATATATATATATATAATATATATGTAGTTTCATTTATAAAAATACTAATATCCAAAGACACACATCATTTAACAGAGAAGAGTGTTCAGGTAAGAGTGTCACATCATAAACAGGGGTTTTGAATTCATTCTGTTTAACACCATTGTTAAAAAAAAAACAAAAAAACATTTCCTTGAGATATTAAGTTAGAATTGCCGAGAATAAGACATTTCTGCTCTTCTTTGTTTCCGAGGCCTCACGAAAGCGGGAAATACTTGCTTTGTCAAAAGTCAGTGGTTTTGGGGTGAGAAAATGAAAGTGTTTTCCTGTAAAATGAAACTATTGGCGCAGGAGTGGCTGTGTGGTAAGTAGCTTGCTAACCAACCACATGGTTCCGGGTTCAGTCCCACTGCGTGGTATCTTGGGCAAGTGTCTTCTGCTATAGCCCCGGGCCGACCAATGTCTTGCGAGTGGATTTGGTAGACGGAAACTGAAAGAAGCCTGTCGTATATATGCATATATATATATGTGTGTATGTGTTTGTGTGTCTGTGTCTGTCCCCCTAGCATTGCTTGACAACCGATGCTGGTGTGTTTACGTCCCCGTCACTTAGCGGTTCAGCAAAAGAGACCGATAGAATAAGTACTGGGCTTACAAAGAATAAGTCCCGGGGTCGAATTGCTCGACTAGAGGCGGTGCTCCAGCATGGCCGCAGTCAAATGACTGAAACAAGTAAAAGAGTAAGAGTATTGAACAAAGGTACAATAACGGAGAGCAGAAAGTGTTGCCTGGATACCATGAAACCATCCTGGATTATTAGTGACGGTGGATCAATCAAATATCTTAATCAATGTGAACAAAAGCGTAATTATTAAGTATATTGAATGATAACAGAACAAAAAAAAAACGATTGACAACAGCTACAGGAGACATTTCCCCGCAAAATCTTGGCTTTCTCAGAGCATTCGATTTGGTCCTAATTGAGCCGAAGACATAAAACTTAGGGAGGAGACACAGCATACAAACGGATGCTTCTGGAAGTGTATCAAAAGCTTTTGTTGCAGGAAAACTGTCATGACTGAAAGATTTTTTCAAGGGAAACTATCACGAAGCCCTTGTGTTATTTGAACAAATGACATGGAGGTGTGGGTGGGGAAAGGGGTGGCACTGCAATGTTTGCTCATGAAAACGCTTGCTTTCTGCCATGGGAACAAAAATCCAGTTGGATATTGGAAAGTTTTCAGCAAAGAAGAAAATATATATGTGTGAATGTAATAAATAGCTATAGTTCTATCCAGTACATTCCAGAATATATATATATATATATATATATATATATATATACACATATATACATACATATACACATATAAACATACATACATACATATACATACATACATACACACATATACATACACATACTCATATATAAACACATACATACATATACACATATGTGTGTGTGTGTTTGTATATATGTGGATATTTATTGGGGAGTGCGTGTGTGCGTGTGAGTGAATGTCCTGGATGTTTCCATTTCATGAATGACGGAGAGTTGTTTTTCTGTAGAGATGAAAGTTTTCAGAAATAAAAAGAAAACATGTTGAAAGACAGAGGAGCAGCAGAGTAAACCAGCAGTCTCCACATAAAAGGTATGGGGGGGGGGTGATGATGATGATGATGTGTGTGTGTGTGCATTATCTCTTTAGTGAGGTTCAACCTCTGGAGATCAATCTTCACCGTGAGCTTGGTGCCATTGATGTTCTATTTAAACTGTTACAGGACAACACCAGCAGGAGAGACATGAGAGGACAGAAGATTCCAGAGGGATGATGATGTGGGGGGGGCAAGGACTGTTCATAATGGTTGATGCAGAGCCAAGGAGGTCGGATGCACCAAGGGTGATGGGAGGTGAAAAGACGAGCATGTTGAAAGTGTGCCTAAGTAGTGGGAGTAGGGGGGCCAGTCATGCGGCTCTGAGGAGGAGAGGCCATTATAGTAACAGTAGGAAAGACAGGATACCTTTGGGACAGAGGCTAGAAGAGCATGTCAATTAGCGTTTGAATATTAATTAGCTGAACAACCCTTCCCTGGATGAATAGTAGTAGCAGCATTTCAGATCACATGAATCTTGTGGAGTGTCAGCAACTTTTAAGGGCTGAAATATTTTCTGGCCCTGAAGAGAAGGAGCCAGTCCTTGATGTGCAATCCTAGTTATGTTAAGTATGTCCAGCATTTGGGGTAATTCTGGGATTGCACCTAGAAAGTTACCCTCTGAGGCACAAGTCTGGGCAAGGTTGTTTGTGGAAGGCCTGCAGTCACCCATGCATACCAGCCTCCCCCTCTCGACACCACTGATGTTATCCGAGGGAAAGGCAAAGGGGCCGATACAGTTTGGCACAAGTGACATCACAACTCATTTCTACAGCTGAGTGAACTGGAGCAATGTGGAATAAAGTGCCTTGCTCAAGAACACAACATGCAGCCCGGTCTGGGAATTGAACTCACAACCTCACGATTGTAAGCTCAATGCTCTAACCACTGGAAACGAAAACGGAGCCTATGGAAAATCATGGCAAAAAGTGACAAAAAACAAAGCAGAAAGTGGAGATGAGAGTGAAATGCGACTGATTGAATGAAAAGGGAAATGGGAGAGAGAGATGAGAATGGTGGTGGTGGTCATGTGGTAGTGGTGGGAGAGAGAAAGAATGGTGTCTCCTGCGTTCACACACACACACATGTATGTTTGTATGCACCTGAACACATATCTGGAAAGCCATGCTGAGGATGTATATAGAAGGGAATTGGGTATGGAAGGTGGGGGAAGAGGGACCGAAGGTGTTGAAGGTGGTCTTTTCATCAGGATGAGGATAAGTTATTAAATTTGATCAACTATAGGGGTCAGTTTGGTTGCATTGTGGTCCAGTTGTCTTTGGGGGGACATTCACTGCCAATATTATTTAGAACTAAGGAGGTGAGCTGGTGGAATCATTAGCATGCCAAGCAAAACGCTTTGTGGTATTTTGTCTGTCTATACATTCTGAGTTCAAATGCCACCAAGGTCAACTTAGCCATTCATCCTGTCAGGGTCGATAAAATAAAGACTAGTCGAGTACTGGGGTTGATGTAATTGAGTTATCCACTCCCTGAAGTTGCTGGCCTTGTGCCAAAATTTGAAACCAATATTATCTACATGTGCTTAGATGCCATGTACCAAGCTTGCTCTGATTTCATGAATGGTGACCTTGAGAGGATCCCTCCGCGGGGCCATGACAACCTTGTTTCTTTTAATAACAAAAAGAGAGGAGAAAAAAAAGCTGAAGCACGATTGATGTCAAGGAAACCCCACCATATGGCCACTAAATATGAACAGTGGTCAGCCAGAGCCCTCAGAATTACCCCAAATGCTGGGCATACTTAACATAACTAGGATTGCACATCAAGGACTGGCCCCTTCTCTTCAAGGCCAGAAAATATTTCAACCCTTAACAGTTGCTGACACTCCACAAGATATACACACCTGTGGGACTTGTATGATTTCCACGTCCCATTGCCTCCTGCCAATCATGACTGACCATGTTTCTGTACCTGGAAACCTTTTCTCCAGCCTTCAAACTTGGACAAAGTTGTGGTAACAAGATCAGCTGACCATGCAACAACCCCCAAAACCACCACACACACACACACACACACACACACACACACACACACAGAGGACATTTTTTCTCCATGTCAGGATGATGTCCAAGCAAAGACCAAGGGATAACACATTTTGGTACCAATGTCTTTGTAGGTAAATTCAGAACATAAAAGGGTCAAGTAAATACCACAAGGCACTCTGTTCAATGTTCTAACGATTTACTACCTTAGATTGGTACACACATATATAGGTGTGTGTGTGTGTGTGTGCAGGAGGAGACCTATTGAGTCAAGTACATCAACATCAGCAATATCAAAATCAAATCAAATGGAAATTGTAGTTGTGAGCCCCATGCTGGAGGCATATAAAAAGCACCATCCAAATGTTGCCGATGCCAGCTCCTCTGGCCCCTGTGCTAGTGGCATGTAAAAAGCATCCACTACACTCTCGGAGTGGTTGGCGTAGGAAGGGCATCCAGCTGTAGAAACACTGCCAGATCAGATTGGGGCCTGGTGCAGCCCCTGGCTTTCCAGACCCCAGTTGAACTGTCCAACCCATGCTAGCATGGAAAACATATGTTAAACGATGATGATGATGTATGGGCTGTGTGGTAAGGATTCTTGCTTCCTAACCAGATGGCTCTGGGTTCAGTCCCACCGAATGTCACTTTGGCCAAGTATTTTCTACATGTGTCTATGTCTTATAGTTATCTTCTATTTCCTCAAGCGATTCCAGGATTCTTTCCACTCAGCTGCACTTCCTTCCTGACCTTCACATGTTCCTTTGACGCTAACTGTAACATTTCCCCCCACCTTCTCCCATCCAACACAATCTTTGCCCACACAAGGTGGTGGCCACTTCCTGTGTCAAATGGCACAACCACAGACATCTTGCAGAATATGCCTTTTATTGACCAGAACAGAGTTGATCTAATTTCGGTCCCTTGTGTGTTTACTGTTAGGAAATTATAAATTATAACATGAAGCAAACAGGGAAACAGTTTTCATGCTGCCCTGTAAGGGTGAAGTCCATTGTTGAAATGGGGGACGCTATAGTTATTAGCCAAAAACCTGTGAAACTATGACAAATTGGCTAGACCCTGGCAAACTTTACAAATAGAGATAATTTTACTCCCACCAGCTTTTTGTGACAGTTTTTTTCTGTGAGATGAAGTTGTTCATTTGGATTCTGGAAGCTATGATTGTCCGTTCAGTTTATGCGCCTTGTGCTTTGTGGTAGGCATTTATGGATTTATTTTATGCTCCAGGAATTCATCAGAACTTTTGTCAAATTTTAAAATAATTTCTGTGTCACATTTGGGTCTAAGGTCAAAAACCGAATTTGTACTAATTGGAAATGGAAATCCGGATTTTATAAAATCCAGATTTTTGGAATGAATCATCATCATCGTTTAGTGTCCGCTTTCCATGCTAGCATGGGTTGGACGGTTCAACTGGGGTCTGGGAAGCCAGAAGGCTGCACCAGGCCCAGTCTGATCTGGCAGTGTTTCTACGGCTGGATGCCCTTCCTAACACCAACCACTCCATGAGTGTACTGGGTGCTTTTTACGTGCCACCAGCACAGGTGCCAGACGAGTCTGGCAAACGGCCACGATTGGATGGTGCTTTTTAGTCCGAATTTCTGAACTGTGTATATATGTTACGCTTATAGCTTTTGACTGCACGTATGGTGTAGCATTTGCTGTTTGTTCATACATATATTCGTTTGTATTATGCTGACTATTAATAATATTTTACAAAAAAAATTCATGATGTGGTGTTGTTTTGAATTCACCCTATCCTTGTTGAATCTATAAATTCGGGTTATGGCCACCAGGTGTGTGTCTGTGCTTGACAACTGGTGTTAGTGTTTACATCTCTGTAACTTAGTGGTTCAACAAAAGAGAGTGATAGAATAAGTATCAAGCTTAAAAAACAAATACCTTTGATCAGATTGACTTGGAAACAAACACAAACACACAAAAGCTAGACTGGACAGCTGAGAACACACATGACTAATATGGTCCACCATCATCACCACCGCCACTAGGTGGAGCTATAGTGGAATCGAGTCTCAGTGTTATAGGCTTGCTACATCAATTCTCACTTGACAACAGGGAAACCTCTATTCCAGGGATGAGGATACAGTTTTAGTACCAGCGATGGGACGTGCGAATTTGTGGGATGCAGGGAAGAGGGGGAGGGGATCTGTATTGAGAAAAACAATAAATCTTTAATTTTGACAAATTCACAAGAATCATCTTCATCATCTGTTTTCCATGCTGGCATGGGTTGGATGGTCTCCCGGGGGTGGGCAAGGACAAGAGCAGCACTAAGCTTCATTATTTTGGCTTGGTTTTCCACAGAGGGCACTGGCTGCTTTTTCTATGGGGACTTCGTTAGGGGTGGGTTTTAAATTTAAAAACGAGAAAGGGAGAGAGCCCTCACTCTCGTTCCACATGATCTACATGTAGCAACTAAATCTTTTAACCCACATGGTACAGACTGGTTAATGAAGTTTTCTGACAGACGATATCTGATTAAAAACAAACTGGCCAGACTGGAGCTGCCAGTTCAATCTACAAGCAATTTCGGTCATACTGGAGCTGTCTATAAGGGACTGCCTTTAGTAAGATTATTTCCATAAACTCAGTTAATAAGAAAATAAGGCCATTCTGTTTGATAAATTTACCAACCATGCTAAGCAGGTCATAAAACTTGCGAGGGGGGGGGGGTAGGAGCTCCATAAAACTACTTGGTGACAGAGCACACATCTCTATAGAACTGGACTGGGGTTAAAACAAGGACAAAAAAAACCCACACTAAGATATGAAAACACAGAATACAGAGTATAGCACACTCACACAGATTATAGAACAGAATGCACACACACATACATACAGATTACAGACTACACAGACACACAATACTAACACAACCTACACACACAACATAAACATACAGACAAGACAAAAGTATCACAACAATACCCCCCTCCTCCTTCCTCTATTAAAATAATTGTTGACATAAAAGAGAGGGGGATAGAGGGAGGTACTGTTTCTCTTTTTCTTTCTCTCTTTCATTACTTCTTTCACTTTTTTCCTTGAAACAGGGAGCCTTCTATGGAGTCGCTCGACTTGCTAGAAATAGCAACCAAAGCTCCCTCGAATCAAACTGCAGTCTAGGAAAAAAAAAAGGACACGCTAGATAATGTAATCAACTAACATATCCTAAACAGATGGTATGGTCATGGTTGGAATATATCTAATCATAAAACCTGTTTAATTAAGGTTGACTCGGGGTTAAACAACACCCTCCCCCACCACTGCCGTAACCTTCTCGTCACCTTTTCTCTATACGTCATCATCCCTCCTACCTTCACCACCACCCTCATAGCATTGCTATCTCTCCCTCTCCCTCTCTTATCTCTCCTAAATCAGTCGCCTAACTCCGTTGCCTCCCACCACTCCCCTCACATTACCATTGTCTTTTTACACCCTCCCTCTCTTTCCTAACACACTTGTCTCTACCCCTCTCACTCTATACCTCTACGACAATTTCCTCCAACCACTGTTCTTACACGTTCTCCTCTCCCTTAAGCCCCCTAATTATTTTTTTTATCTCACCGCCTTCCTCTCTTTTACTATCTCTTACTCTTTCTCTTCATTGATTTCTCTCCTTTCTTGCAGGAGCTCATCTCTCTCTCTCTCCCTGTATCTGGTCACTTCCTTTTCTTCTCCACTCCCCACCGTACCTCTTCCTTCCACTAGTCCTCTCTCTCTCTTCCTTTCCCATCTTCTTCCACTTACATACCACTCTCCTCCCTCTATCGTATCACTCCCTTCCTTTCTTTTTCTTCCCTTACTCAACGTTACTCTCTCTCTCTCTCTCTCTCCCTTCCCCTCAGCTTTCTTTCTCGACTCAAGAATTTATCTGACAATCTTAATCCCTCGCAAACGAGCCTCTACGTGGTCGTTCAACTTGCTAAAAACAGCAACTAAATTAAAAAAAAAAAAAAGGATACAATGTATTTGTGAAACAAAACCCTAATATACAAAGTCAGACGGTTACGGTTGGGACGCCTTTTGATTGTAGGTCTACTCAGTCAGGATTGTCCAGGGGTTAACTAACAACTCAACGCAGCTCTCTTACTCATCCCTCCACCACCACCACTTCCACATTGGTCCTCTCTCAACTCCCTTCTCTTACCCTCCCACTATAATTCATTCTCTTCTCCCACTCAAAATCCACCCTCCCTCTTCCTTTACCTCTTCCCCTATGGTTATCTCCCCCCTCCCCTTTCACACACACCCTCTCCCTCTCTTCCTCATCAGTTACCCCCCCCACACACACACCATCTCCGCCATCCCAGTTAGCTCCAGGTCAGCCTGATCGAACAAACCCCTCATAATCAAAGCCATTTAACCGAAGTCATCCCATCCATTCAGACATAACTGATTAAGCATCTTCCCTTTATTTAAAACACGACAAGCGAATCCTTTGAGGAACATTTTAGCTGCTATTTCTAGCCGGTCGAACAACCACGTACAAGTTCCCACAATGTTGCTGAGTCCAGATAGACTGGCCATGACCATCCAGACAGTGAATTCAAAGATTGGACTGCTATTTCTAGCAGGTCGAAGCTCTCTCTCTCTTTCTGTCTTTAGTTCCCCTCCCACCATAGTTCCGTTTCCCTCTTCCCCTTATCCTCACTATCTCACACTACCACCCTTACCCCTCTCACATTACAATGTATTATCACACACCACCTTCCTCACACCCACCACACTCCCGTCTATTACTCCTCACCACTCACTCCTACCTCACACTCTTTTCACTCCCCCCTTCACAGATCGATATTACAAACCACCCCCTCCCTTCTCTCAGCACTCTCTCCTGCCCTTTACTCCCACCGCCACCACCACAGTTCACTACCAATAAAACGAGCCAAAGGAACCTCAAGTTGGACGCTCGACCTGCTAGAAATAGCAGTCAAATCTCTCTGAAATTACTCCCCAAAGTCTTAAATCATTAGATATTATATTTTGTTCAATCAGGACTGACCTAGGGCTAAACAACCCCATAATTTCATTCTCCTCCTCCCCAACTCTTCCCCCCCCCGTTAATCCCACTACATTTCCCCCTCTCACCACCACACTACTTCCCCCTCCTTTCTCCCTCCCTCCTTCTCTCTAACATACTATCGAATCCCAAAGACGACAGACAGACCGCCATGGAGGAAAATGAAATGAGAGGAGATGGCAATGAAATGACCAGCTTCAGCGAGAGAAGAGGCTTATTATTGTGACAGGAACACCATTAAAATGGGGGGGGGGGAGTGTTGGCGGTGATGGTGTTGCTATTTTATATAGGAAATAGTAAATGGGTTTCCGTCGGTTGTGAAACTAAGGAACACAAACACAGCATACACATTATGCTGTGTATAAACACACACACACATTAAATAGATAAATAAACATTTTGTGTAACACATATTGTATGAAAACTTTGTTGGAACAGTCGTCAAATGGTAGAACGCCAGTCGTGTCTACAAGCGATGTGGGTTCGAGTCCAATGGGCAGCCCGCGAATGTTTTTTTCTATCCAAAAGGGTTTGTCAACACAATATTCACACGCTATTAAATTAAGTACCAGTTGCGTACTGAGGTCGATCTAATCGACTGGTCCCCTCCCCAAAAATTTCGGGCCTCGTGCCTACGGTAGAAAAGGATATTTACACGCTATTATTTATAGCTCCATGTGCTTCGAGATCAACTGCTCCAAAACAATTAGTTCACACCCTCTCGAAAGTTTATAAGTTCTTATGACATCAACAACACAATTCTCGCTGGTAAGAGTAAAATTTCTAAAATAAGGAAATTCGAAGGATTGTTTTAGCCCAACGTTTGTGTTGGATGGATGGATGGATGAATGGATAGATAGGTAGATAGACAGACAGACAGACAGTCAATTAGACAAATAAGGGGGAGAGAGAGAAGTCCACTCGATGTTACAGTATTTGATACTTGTCCAAAGTGGGACAGAAACCAGAATGACGTGGTTCAAAATAAGTTTTTTAACTACACAACGATGCCCGCTCTGCGTCTGCCACAGATGCCAGCCAGGCAACACTTGAGTTCCATCATAGCCTTAGTGGAAGCGCAATGGCCCAATGGTTAGGGCAGCGGACTCGCGGTCGGAGGATCGCGGTTTCGATTCCCAGACCGGGCGTTGTGTGTGTTTATTGAGCGAAAACACCTAAAGCTCCACGAGGCTCCGGCAGTGGGTGGTGCGACCCCTGTTGTACTCTTTCGCTCCAACTTTCTCTCTCACTCTTTCTTCCTGTTTCTTGTCCCCAACTTCCTACGCAACCGCTGAGCCTGGATGCGCAATCATCCATCCGTCGATGCTCTCGGTGTCGGGGGTTGACCTGCTTTCTCTTCTGCGGGTCTTACGAATAGCAAAGGACCACATTTCGGACTTCTCCTACTGGACGAAGACCGCTACGCTCAACAACAACAATCATAGCCTCAGATCAACCCAAGACTTGTGTATAAAACTGGGCAGCAAGAGAGCGTGAAGAAACCTACCGGATTAACTTGTAGTCACAACCCAGTCCGTAATACCGTTCGTTGTCCGACGGATTCTGGCTGGAGAATTTCTGATAAGCGTCAGCCAGGTCACATTTTATTTCAATGAAGAGATGCGACGGCGAACTTCCATTCCTACGTATTTCTTTATGGGTGTGGTAAATGAAGATGTCCCTCCTTGACCCATTATCATCTTCACCACTTGTCATTAAGTCAAGTGGTACTTGAACCAACAAGAGGCTTCCGTGTGGTCAGGCGACTTGTTAGAAATAGCTGCCATACTCCCTGCAAGTCCCACTCTACCACAGAGGTCGGCAAACGTCTTAACTCACTGACCCCGAGTCAAATAAAAACAATTTCTTGATTTAAGAACAATAATTCCTTCGTTCTTTTGTAACATTACTACTTTTAATAAGAAATATTTCTTTTAATATTTGTTTCGGTCATTAGAATGAGGCCATGCTGGAGCGCCACTTTGAAGAATTTTTAGTCAAATGAATCAACTCTAGTACTTTTTTAAAATCCTGATACTCATTGAATCTATCACTTTTGCTGAATCGCTAGGTTATGGGGGACAAATATAGACACAAACATATATACATATGACAGGCTTCTTTCAGTTTCCGTCTACCAAATCCACTCACAAGGCTTTAGTTGGCCCAGAGTTATAGTAGAAGACACTTGCCGAAGGTACCGCATAGTGGGACTGAACCTGGAACCATGTGGTTGGGAAGCAAGCTTCTTACCACACAGACAAGCCTGCGCCTATTTAAAGAAATTTAAAGAAATACTTACTGAAACTGGATCAAAATTCAGAGATATTATGGCCGAAATAGAATATTTAATGTAATATGCGATTAGTGAAGATGAGTTATTTCATCAATATCTGGCTGGAAATTAGTGTTTCAGCTGAGAATTACCCAAACTCTTCCAGATTCAGTTCACTAATAATTCATTAATGTTAACACTCAAAATCGTCTCAGGTGTTTAACGAACCCTTGGGGATCTATAGACCCCATCCTAGGGTTCATTATCAACCACTCTGCTGATCCCTACTCTGCCATCTTAAAAACGAAATAATGCATTAGATAATGTAGTCCTAGATATAATATGTCTGATTATATAGGAGAGACGGTCGTGGTTGGCACGTCTATGATCATAGGTTGGCTCATTCAAAACTGATCTGGGGATACAATATTATAATACAGTACTAGATAAACTGTCTAAATAAAATACAGTGATGGTCATGGCTGGAACACCTTTGATCATAGGTCTGCTCTAACAGGACTTGTAGCTCTATATATACTGTCTGAATACAAGTCTGGTTGGTCATGGCTAGCAAGTCTGCTGGATGAGGTCTGACCTGGGAGAGAACAACACCAAGTGGACCCAGTAATACCCTACAAACCCCTAATTCCAGATTATCATTTACTATTCTTTAACCTGAGATGAACTGTCCCCTAAAACACCAGGAAGAAGACATCACAATGTATTTGACAGCAAATGTTTAGCCCCAGATGAATAACCAAAGACATTCCACCTATGACCATGCCATCTGTTTACCCGTTCAGGAGGTATATCTAGGAAATGAACTATTGTGTTCTTCTTTTTAAGGTTTGTGAGTTCAGTAAGATTTAGCTGCTATTTCTAAAATGTTGAATGACCCATGTAGAGATCCCTGTAGTGTAAATATAGCTGATGTAGTTTAGCCCCTGGTCAGCCCTGATTGAGTAACCATATAATTAAAGTTGTGATTATCCCCTCTTTTCATACATTTAACACTACATTGTCTAATATGTCCTTTGTTTTTCTTTTTAAGAAATTAGCATATGATTTGAACATTTGGCTGCTATCTCTAGCAGGCTGAGTGACCTCGGGGAAGCTTTCCCCTCGCTGATTCACTGAAAATAGGTGTTGCTAGGTTTATGTCAGCTGACTTGTGTGTTTGTTTTGCTGTGTGCAATTGTATACTATTCACAACACGATACATACAATAGAAACAAGTAGGACAAATTATTGACTTATAGACATTTAATACACTTGGAAAGAGCGGTGAGCTGGCAGAAACGCTAGCACGCCGGTCGAAATGCTTAGCAGTATTTCGTCTGTCTTCACGTTCTGAGTTCAAATTACGCCAAGGTCGACTTTGCCTTTCATCTTTTCAGGGGTCGATTAAATAAGTACCAGTTACGCACTGGGGGTCAATGTAATCGACTTAATACCTATGTCTGTCCTTGTTTAGCCCCTTGTGGGTAGTAAAGAAATAGGTATTTTGTCAGTCTTCAAGTTCTGAGTTCAAATGCAGCCAGGGTTGACTTTGCCTTTCATACTTTCAGGGTTGATAAATTAAGTACCAGTTATGCACTGGTGTCAATGTAATTGACTTAATCCCTTCCCCCAAATTTGAGGCCTTATGCTTCCAGTAGAAAGGATTTACTACACTAGGTACTAAATTACGATTGCAAAATGAAATACATTGTCTCAACCAGCAGCTAGTACACACATGGTTCAAAAATACATTTAGAAAAAACTAAGATGGGTGAAAGAACAAACAGTATGTATTAGTTTGATGCATAAGAAAATTGGAAAAAGTCTTTGACATTTTGAGCCTATGCTCTTCTTCAGAAAGAAATGAGGAGAGAGAAAAAAATGCAGAGAAAGGAAAGACAACTGTGCCAAAGCTGACACCGGAACTCAACACAACCCTGTGGCTTGCCAGATGCTGTCTAACTGTTTAACCTAGACCAGCATGGAAAGCAAGAGGAGTATAAAAGTAAATGAATGGACAAAAATATATATTCTTTTATTCTTTTACATGTTTCAGTCATTTAGCAGCAGCCATGCTGGAGCAACGCCTTTTAGTCAAAGACATTGACACTTGGACTTATTCTTTGTAAACCTGGTACTTATTCTATCAGTCTCTTTTGCCGAACTGCTAATTTACAGGGACATAAACATACCAACATCAGTTGTCAAGAGATGGTAGGAGGGACAAACACAGACATACAAATATTTATATGTTTATATATACAAATATGATGGGTTTCTTTCAGTTTCCATCTACCAAATCCATTCACAAGGCCTTAGCAGAAGACGCTTGTCCAAGGTGCCATGCAGTGAGACTGAAACCCGAACCATGTTGTTGGGAAGAGCAATATTCTTACCAGACAGCCACACCTGCACATATATACACATATGTATGTACATGGCCATTGCCAGCGCCACCCCGACTGGCCTCATGCCGGTGGCATGTAAAAAGCACCATCTGATTGTGGCCGTTGCCAGCCTCGCCTGGCACCTGTGCGGGTGGCACGTAAAAAGCACCCACTACACTCTCGGAGTGGTTGGCATTAGGAAGGGCATCCAGCTGTAGAAACATTGCCAGATCAGACTGGGCCTGATGCAGCTTTCTGGCTTCCCAGACCCCAGTTGAACTGTCCAACCCATGCTAGCATGGAAAGCGGACGCTAAACGATGATGATGATATATATACACACACACTCACATACAAAATAATAAATAATAATAATAATGTGTTTTGAATGGCACAACAATGCCCTATAATAACTGTTGTAATTTAATCATCAATCAATCCCTAGGGATATCCGAAGAAGGAATTTTTATATTCCGAAATATCATATCAGACTATGGATGACGAAATTACAACAATTATTAAAATCCATTGTTGTGCAATTCAAAACACATTATTATCATTATTTATTATTTTTTACAAACAATACACAATGCTTCAAGCAAACTACACTACTCTCCTCTATATATTAAAACATGTAATTGGAAAAAAAATCTTGGTATTACACATGTTTCGTTTGCTAATAGGAGTTATTACAAAATTGTACATGTCAGAAAAACATATAAGATATCTCCTATTAGAAATTCTTCAGACAGAATCAAATAATACAAAATTTACATTTGGATGAAGCCTTCATTAATAACCAGTAACGAGGAATCATATAGAGACAGTAGGACGGGAGAATAAAGAAAAATAAAGATATGAAAAAAAAAAGAGAGAGAGTCAGAGATGGATGCAATAAACTTCCACATTTAACTTTATCTGTATGCATACATAAATACTTTTCTACTCTAGGCACAAGGCCTGAAATTTGGGGGGAGGGGACCAGTCGATCAGATCGATCCCAGAATGCAACTGGTACTTAATTTATTGACCTCAAAAGGATGAAAGGCAAAGTCGACCTCGGTGGAATTTGAACTCAAAACGTAAAAGACAAAAAACTGCTAAGCATTTCACTTAGCATGCTAACATTTCTGCCAGCATGCCGCATATATACACACACATACACATATATATATATACACACACACACACATATATAACCCTATCTACATGCTATATATATATATATTATATATATATATATATATATATATATAAAGGCAGTGCTCCAGCAGGGCCATAATTAAATGACTGAAACAAGTAAAAGAATACACACACTCTTTTACTTTTTACTTGTTTCAGTCATTAGGCCATGGCCATGCTGGAGCACTGCCTTGAATTTTTGGCCAAATGACTCTTCCTTGGTACATTGTTATTTTTTAAAGCTTGGCACATATTCTCTCGATACCTTTTGCTAAACCACTAAGTTACGGGGGTGTAAACCCATCAAACCCAGTTAACAATCAGCAGTGGTGGACAAACCAAACACATACTCACACATGTGTATGTATGCATGTATGTATGTGTTTACAATGGGCTTCTTTCAGTCTCCATCTACCAAATCCACTCCTGAGGCTTTGGTTGGCTCAAGGCTATAGTAGAAGACACTTGCCCAAGGTACCAACAGAGGAACTGAACCAGGAAGCCATGAGGTTAGGAAGCAAGCTTCTTACCGCACAGCCACGCCTGCACCTATATATACATACACACACACACACACATATATATATACACATACATTCACTTTATATTTATTTCTTAATACTAGCATGGGTTAGGCCAAGGACCAGCAGTCAATATCGATCCCTGGTGGGAGTCAAGCATTCAGAGTGCTGAATTCTTAGTGAACTAAATCTGGGAGAGCATGGGTGATTTAAGACTAAAACTCACTAATTTCCAGCCATAGGGTGTGTTTCAGTCTTATTAGACCTTTTCAGTAAAGCATTCCTATTCATTTGGTACTAATGAGAGTGTTCACCAAAACACTAAATTTGTTTCTATCTACCCTATTATACTTTAACTCTTCAGTGTTTAAAAAGGCCATGTCCAGCCCAAATATTCTGCGTGTTTTATGCTCAAACTGCCCAGATCTCGCCTCTCATGTCCTATCATAATTTAACTTTGCAGTAACTTAGCATAAAGCCATCTCCCTCTCAGCCAAGGGAACTTTTAGTCTTGCGAGTTACATAGAGACCACACGAGTGCTGATGCTATGAAAAAAAAATGGGAAAAAAAAAGCACTCAGAACACATTGTAATGTGGTTAGTGTTAGGAAGGGCATCTGGCCATAGAAACCATGAGAAAACTGAAGGATTGGGGGAGGATGTGGTCCTCCAACCTACTGGATCCCATCAAACCGTCCAACATGGAAAGCAGGTGTGAAATGATGATGGTGATGAGAGCCAGGGGTATGTATTTTAGTGACACTGCTAATAAATATCCATAGTATGGCCAAATGGAAACACAGACAGTGGTGGTGGTGATGAGAAGGGCGGTGGGGGGCGGACAGGGGCATTCGGTGCACTAAAGAGCAATAAGGTACAATGCAGTTTACACAAACCTGGAAGGATTTACCATAAATTAATTGCATGGATAAGCTCGGATTTTCAGAGATGAGATCCCACGTGATAAAATATATTCACTTGCTACTCAATCTGTTGCTACAGCTAGGGCTGGAAGTGTCGAGGTTAGCCCTCTCCTCCGCTTCCTCCACTGCCATCATCATCATCATCATCATAACCATTGTAATGCAAGCATTACTGTGATTATGTTTTTTGTTTCTTTGAAGCAGCCTTGGGTTGGATAGGTCTGCATTAGCACCACACTTCTTCAAACCTGCTCAACATCTGTGACACATCATTCGTGTAAGAATTAAGTATCAAAGCTGTTAATATTAATTAACACAACTCTCACATTACTTGAATTCATTTAAGGTGAGATTTTTTTTGTATCCAGGTATGACAGCTTAGAAGCCACTCAGACGGAACACATATTAAGGTCAATAAGTAAACAGATACAACAAAACCCACACAGGGATACATCACACACACATACACATGTGTGTGTGTATATATATATATATATATATATATATATATATATATATATATATATATATATATATATATATATATATATATATACCGTCCAACCCATGCTAGCATGGAAAACGGACGCTAAACGATGATGATGATGATGATATATGTATATACATGTATACAGACATACATATACATATATCATCCTCGTTACTTATCTGTTTCCAATGCTGGCATGGGTTGGACAATTTGACTGGAGCTGGTCCAGGGATCAGTCCCACTGTGTGGCACCTTGGGCAAGTATCTTCTACTATAGCCTCGGGCCAAACAAAGCCTTGTGAGTGGATTTGGTAGATGGAAACTGAAAGAAACTCATCATATATATATGTGTGTGGGTGTATATGTTTGTGAGTCTGTTTGTCCCCCACTATTGCTTGACTAAAGATGGTGCTCCAGAATGGCTGCAGTCAAATGACTGAAACAAATAAAAGAATATACATACATACATACATATATAAACACACACACACATACATATACACACACATATATACATACATATATATATATATATATATATATATACATACATATATACACACACACATATATACATACACATATATATATACACACACATATACAGGTATGGATGTGTGGTTAAGCTTGCTTCACAACTATGTGGTTTCTGGTTCAGTCCCACTGCACAACATGCCAAGCAAGTATCTTGTGAAGGAATTTGGTCAATGGAAACTAAAACGAAGCCTGTTGTGCATGTTTGTACTTCCTTGCCTTAACACTGTGCACTATATAATGGGAATGAACTACTATCATACAAGAACTGCTGTTTATCATTTATCATGAAAACATATCTGGACAAGGGGAAGATACTGCCTTGCTTGGAAACAGGTGACGACTAGCGACAAGAACATCAGGCCACTGAGACCTGCCTCAAGCATGGAAAAGGGTATTGTAAATGATGATGACCTATCATTGAGAGAGCATATCCAATATGAAGTATTACAAGAGCAGAGCGAACTTGATCACAGAATACCAAAAGCAGAAGCCCTGCTGGGCTGGACAGGTCGCAAGGTTCACAGACAACAGGTGGGCCCATTTAGTTGCCAAGTGGTGTCAAGAAATTGGAGGCCACTCAGAGGCCTCCACAATGATGGGAAGGCATCATCATCATCATCATCATCGTTTAACGTCCGTTTTCCATGCTAGCATGGGTTGGACGGTTCAACCAGGGATCTGGGAAGCCAGAAGGCTGCACCAGGCTTCAGTCTTATCTGGCAATGTTTCTACAGCTGGATGCCATTCCTAACGCCAACCACTCCGTGAGTGTAGTGGGTGCTTTTTATGTGTCACCTGCACTGGTGCCAGGCGAGGCTGGCATCGGCCACGATTGGATTGGTGCATTTTACGTGCCACTGGCATGGAAGCCAGTCGAGGCGCACTGGCTTCGGCCACGATTCGGATGGTGCTTTTTACGTGCCACTGACATGGAAGCCAGTCGAGGCGGCGCTGGCATTGGCCACGATTCGGATAGTGCTTTTTACGTATCTCCAGTCCAGGGGTCCTGGCATCAATTTAGTTAAATGATTTGGGCCAAGAGGGAAAAGAATGTTCCAATCAATGAAGAACAGAAAGCTCGTTGAGACCCTTGATGTGTGAATACAGGTGATGCTGGGTTTTACAAATGGGAGGGGCGGGGACTGTGAGGGTTAGAATCTTTATGAGCTGAGATTACTGTGGGTGTGGCTCAAGGGCCTGGAGTTTTGTGTTGAGATACATTTGATAACTGCCTTGCCATGATATGATACAGCTTTTGTCTTCTACTTCTTCCAGTCAGACTGTGGCCATACTGGAGTCCACCTTGAAAAATTATGTGACATATTTAAAGCCATGTCTGAGGCCATGTGGGAAGATGAAGGGAGGCATAACATCATCATAACTATTGATCGTTCCAAACCACATGATGTTTGATTTCGATCACTCTCAGTACATGTCCTCAGATTGACACCCAAACACTCTGAAATGTTCGTAATAGAGCTTCCGGTGCAAATGCCAATTACCCATCACCCCCTGTATATATATTCAACTCATGCCAGCATGGAAAGCAGACATTAAATGATGACGATGATGAGGAGGATATAAACATACTTCTTCCAATTTCCATCTAAATCCACTCGTGAGGCATTGGTTGACCCAATGCTACAGTAGGAAACACTGCCATCCAAGAATTTGGACCTGGAGATCTCCATTTCCAGCGACTTTGAGGGCCACCTCCCAGTGGTGCTGGGCGTCAACGAAGAGCCCCCGACTACAACAAGACAACCAAAGTTTTTTTTTTGTTTTTCCAAGGTCTGGGATCTCCAGCCCTTAAGCCCTAGACCATCACCTAATCACCCTTACCCGTCTTGTTGCTTAACAACAAAAAAAATATGAAACACTTGCCCATGGTGCTACACAGTGGGAACGAACCTGGAACTGTGTTGTTAGAAAGCAGACTTCTAACCACACAGCCATGCCTGTGCCCCTTCATATCTATACATAGTGACTGCTGCAACCCATTCTTAAGATCCTTTATGTGGGCGTTTGACATGTTAGAAATAGCAGTCAAATCTCTCTCCAATCTTTAAAAAGAAAATAACGCATAAGATAATATAGTTGCTTTATGCTTTAAAAAGACAGGATGGTCACATCTGGAATGGAGTTCCATCATAGGTGTACTCAATCAGAGTTGACCTGGGGCTAAACAATGAGGAAATCTCTATGCAGTTGCCCTGATGCTAGAAATAGTGGCCAAATTCTTCTCTAACTTGAACAGAACCCAAAATTAAACAAGGAACACTGAAGCTAAAAGAAGTTACTTACAAGCTAGAAATAGCAGTCAAATCTTCCACAAATTACAACCTACCATCTTCAAAAAAGGAAAAATTATATAACACAATCGGGGATGCATATAGACAATGTCCTCCACTCCTCAAAAGCTGCACTGTCATGCTGGGAATACTTTTGAGCATATATATCTGTTTGACCAGGAGGGACCTGGAACTAAACAACAACAATGAGCCTGTATGTGGTCACCCATCATGCTAAAAATAGTAGCCAAATCTTCAAATCACATATCACTGTCATGAAACAAAGAAGGACACATTAGATAATGTAGTCCTAGATGCACTTAACCAAGGGTTCGCCCTAACAGGGATAGGATGGGCTTAAACAAGAACTATTTACGAAGACCATATCTGGTCTACCCCAATATATAAGTTACAGCAGCTATAACTTTCTCAAAGTGACTGATATCAGACAGGGGCAACTCTCCACCCCTAATATTAACAAAATTATTTGTACACCCCCCCCCCATTTTTTATTAAACAAAAGACATATCTTTTATCTCTCATTGGACTGCTGGGGTACCACCTCGTAAAGGTTTTTAGTTAATCAAATTGACCCTAGGACTGAACTTCTTTTTTTTCAAGCCTGAAAATGCACCTGTGATTTTGCCACATGTGCATTTACATGGTGCCACCACGGATGCTGCTACATGGCACCTGTGATGCCGGCACATGTGCATTTACATGGTGCCACCACAGATGCTGCTACATGACACCTGCATAGGTGCTTTTACATGGTGCCAACACCAGTGCTTTCTATGATGGGCCTCCACCTAGTTTCTGTCTACCAAATTTACTCACAAAACAATGGTCAGCCCAGGGCTACAGAAGACACTTGCCCAAGGTGCTGTGCATTAAGACTGAACCCAAAACCATGTGAATACAAAGCAAGCCTCTGAACCACACAGCCATGCTCAGAGCTTGCATAAATATAATTCTTCTTTCTTTGCTAAGGTGTTAGACAAGCTTAAAACTATCTTAATTTCCTTTTAATCCACAGAGGCCACCTTTCATGAGAAATATTGGATTAACCTACATCAAAGTAGAGCAGTTTTGTTAACGAACTCCCAAACAGAGGTTCTAACAAGTTATTAATAACACAAGATGGTTAGGTTGTGATCACCCATGCCATCAAAGAGCCAATGATGCTATACCAGATAAATTTGTTTTGTAATAGAAGCACTGGAGAGAAAAGGGATTATTTGGGGAGAGTTTCTGCATGAAAAATATACAGGGGGGGGGGTAAGTAGCTCGCTTACCAACCACATGGTTCTGGGTTCAGTTCCATTGCAAGGCACCTTGGGCAAGTATCTTCTGCTATAGCCTTGGGCTGACCAAAGCCTTATGAGTGAATTTGGTAGACGGAAACTGAAAGAAGCCCGTCGCACATACATATATATATATATATATATGATTGACTGCTAGCTCCATAAGTTTTTTCTGTTGTCTCTCTGTTTATTTTCTTGTGTTCCTTTCTGCTGAAGAGCATAGGCTCGAAACATAAAAGACTTTCTCACCTTCCTGAGCATTAAACTAATACACCTGTTTGTTGTTTATACACTTGTCTTCGTCTTTTGTTTTTCTGTAAATCTGTAAATTTCAACTATATATATATATATATATATGTCTGTGTTTGTTTCCCCACCATCGCTTGACAACCAATGTTGGTGTGTTTACATCGCTGTAACTTAGTGGTTCTGCAAGAGACGAATAGAATAAGTACTAGGCTTAGAAGGAATAAATTCTGGGATCGAATTGTTCGACTAAAAGCGGTGCTCCAGTATGGTCACAGTCAAATGACTGAAACAAATAAAAGAGTAAAAGTTAAGTGGTGGGGGAAATGAAGGCGTGTAGTGCAGTGGTTAGGGTATTCAGTTTATGATTTGTAAAGTGTTGAGATTGGTTTGTGGCATCTTGTTATGTCCTTGAGCAAGACACTTTGTTTCTCATTGCTCCAGTCCACTCAGCTGGCAAAAATAAGTTGTACCTGTATTTGGAAGAGCGAGCCCTGTCACATTCTGTGTCATGCAGAATCTCTCTGAGAACTATTCTAAGATTATGTGTGTCTGTGGAGCACTCAGCCACTTGCACGTTAATTCCATTAGCAGGCTGTTCTGTTGATTGGATGAACTGGAACCCTCGTCATCGTAACCAACGAAGTGCCTGAAAGTGTGTCTAAGATGTGACATATTTAAAGCAATAAGCAAAAACAAAACAATTAAAAATTACCCTTGTAATAAAGACAAAAAAAAATAATTGGCATTAATAATTCTGAGCAAGAAAAACAAGGGAGACAATTCCGATATTCAAATTGATTAAAAATGTAGTGGTAGTAAACTGTTGGGAGTGATTATTACCTTCGGTAAACACAGTGACATGTTTTAGTTATATTGAACCTCTTCAGGTTTTCACAGCCCTTTGCCAGCTCCTAGCTGACTGAGATATCAAACAGGGCCAATATGAAGCTGTTACAAGAAGCAATTCTTTAAGCAACATGACGTGCAGCTAACAGCAGTTACCCATCTCTGGTTCTCTCCAATACTACTACAGTTTGACTGCTGGTTTAGAAATTGCTCTAAGGTGAGGTCACATAACGCTTCTCAATAGAAGTTATGAGCAGGTGAGCTGGCAGAATCGTTAGCACGCCGGGCGAAATGCGTAGCCGTATTTCGTCTGCTGTTATGTTCTGAGTTCAAAATTCCGCCGAGGTCGACTTTGCCTTTCATCCTATCGGAGTCGATAACTTAAGTACCAGTTACGCACTGGGGTCGATCTAATCGACTTAATCCGTCTGTCTGTCCTTGTTTGTCTCCTCTGTGTGTAGCCCCTTGT
Source organism: Octopus sinensis (assembly GCF_006345805.1). Taxonomy (NCBI): domain Eukaryota; kingdom Metazoa; phylum Mollusca; class Cephalopoda; order Octopoda; family Octopodidae; genus Octopus; species Octopus sinensis. The sequence goes on from NC_043010.1 coordinate 61,838,466, forward strand.
GGGCAGTAAATAAATAAGAAGTTATGAGCAGTTAACTCCGTTTATGCATATTGTTAACAACCTCTGGTTAACTACTAATGTCATGGCCACTGCCCGTCTTTCAGGTTAACATAAACCTTACTTATCCATCTGACTTCAGCCTCGAAATACCTGTTAAGATAATTGGTCGTAGATACTGTCCAGGCTATTATGAAAAACGGGTCGTCAACCACATAATTCATAGCGATAAGATCAACTTCTACTCTTTACTGAAAAAGCAGCTGACACACACACACGTACACGCACGTACACATACTTTCCGGACGTCCATCCACACGGCTGCCTACCCCAACCCATATACATATACGTATTTCTAGGTATGTGTTAGAAGAGTACTGTGCATCTACCAAAGATGGTAAATTTTCTTTATAATAATGAATCCTATCCTTACCGTGACATAATATGGTCCATAATTCACCGCAAATCTAACAATTACACATTTAAAAACGTTGAAGATATATTACATATAGAAATAATCTGAAGTTTTCTATACGTTACAAATAGTCTCAGGCTTATTTACGTGTGTGTGAGAGAGCTCAGCTTTGTTTATACTCGGGCCAGAATCGTATGTTCAGTACAGTAATGTCGTGGTACTCCGTCGGTTACGACGACGAGGGTTCCAGTCGGTCCTATCAACAGTACAGCAAGCTCGTGAAATTAACGTGCAAGTGGCTGAGCACTCCACAGACATGTAGCTCTCGTGGAGATTCAGCGTGACCACAGTGTGTGACAAGGCTGGCCCTTTAAAATACAGGTAATACAAGAAAGAGTGAAAGTTGTGCCGGAGCATCGTGGAGCTTTAGGTGTTCTCACTCAATAAACACTCACAATGCCCGGTCTGGGAATTGAAACCGCGATCCTACGACCGCGAGTCAGCTGTCCTAACCACTGGGCCATTGCGCCTCCACAGTACAGTAATACATCAACAAATGTTGTAACGTAGAACCAACGATGAGCCCTGTGTAGCCATTCGTGATGCTAGAAAAAACAACCAAATCTCTCACAAATCACATTCCATTAACATGGAAAAAAATTGTGTATACACACACACAAATATATATATATATATATATATATATATATATAATATATATATAATATATATTATATATATATATATATATATATGGGGAGACGGAGAGACGCTCACATACGAACAAACACACACACATACATATATATATATATATATATATATATATATATATATAGTGGTTCTAGGTTCCTTGTAAAATAGGGAAAAAATGGGATAATCACGGCCGGAATGCCTTCGTCATGCGCCTGTTCAACCAGACCTGACCTAGGGCTAAACAACAGCACAAGCACGAGGACTTCTGGCAAATGGTTAAATCACTACAAACTTCCGGAGAGTTATAAGAGATATTTTAGCAGATGGCGGTCAATTGGATACGGAAGGAATGCAGAGACGACGGGTCACTGGCCTTTCCCTCTACTCTGGCTTAACAATTATTCCTAATTTAGACACAAGCCGGCTCAGGTCAACTTTGCTTTTCATCCGTTCGGGGTCGATAAAATAAATACAGTAATCGGCTTGACCTCTGCCCTCAAAATTGCTGGCCTTGTACCAAAATTAGAAAGGATTAAAGGCACAAGGTGAATATTTTTGAAGGGAAGGGGCTGGTCGATATAATCGACTCCAGTGCTTGACTGATACTTGATTTTATCGATCTCAGCATGTAAAAGGCCGTAACAAATGCTGTTAATGAAATTTCGTCAGAGGGGTAACGATCTTGCAAATCCACCGCCCCCACCCCTGCAACTAAATAGTTTTTAAAATTAAGGGCACACAATTCAAGGGAGGGGGGGATAATCGATTACATCGACCCCAGTCCCAGGCTGGTACTTTATTTTACTGACCCCGAAAGAATGAGAGGCAAAGCTGACCTCAGTGGGACTTGAACTTAGAACACCTAAACAGACTAAATCCCTCTCTCCTCTACACTAAAAAAAATAAATTGTTGTATGTCAGAAAAATGGCAAGTTACCGGCCAACTGGAGCACAGATATGATATTGTCATTTTCTTTCTTTTTTTCGCTTTGAAAAAAAAACAAAAACATGAACGACATTTCGTGAAAGTCTGATGCCATGCCAAGGTCGACTTTCCTTTCCGTTCCTCCTGGGTCGATAAAATAAAGTACCAATTATGTACTGGACGAGATCATTCAAACGGCTTTACCAACCCCTCGCAGAAAACATTTAGAGTTTTGTGTTTATGTTTAGAAACTGGAATGCAACTTTTATTATTATTATTATTGTTGTTGTTGTTTTAGTTCTGTCCATTTAACATTCCGTGTTTAAATCCTTCTGAGGTCAACTTCGCCTTTCATCCTTTAATTGACTAATCGATTGGCCCTGCAATCGACTGATCGATTAATGTACCAATCAGGTATTGGGGTCGATATAATCGATTAACTCCCTACCCACAAATTGCTGGTCTTGTGTCTAGATTAAGCACAATTATTAATTATCATTGAGTGAGAATTTCGATAGTTTTCGAGGGATGGCGGATACGTCATTCTTTCCCCTAAATTTCGTCTGTACATATGTTAGAAACCACCACCACCGCCGCCACTAATACACAGGGTGGTAAATTGGTAGAATCGTTAGAGCATCGGAAAAAATGCCAAGCGGTATTTGTTTTAACTCTTTACATTCTGAGTTCAAATCTTACCGGGATCAGCTTTTGTCTTTCGTCTCTTCAGAATCAGTCCTGGGCTGATAGGATATATCGATGGAATCGACTAACCTCCTCCCGTTAGAATTGCCGGACTGGGGCCTAAATCAGACATCATTACTGTTATAGAACCGGAATACTATTTAATTATGCTCCATTCTATCCAGGGTTGCTAACATGAAGTACCAGTTGAGCATTGAGGTCACACAAAACCACCCGGTACCCAGTTAGAAAGTGTTATTATTATGAAGGTGGTAGTGGGGGTGTCCGGCAATAGTTTTGTCCCAGTTGAATCGTCCCCCGTTCCATAACCAAGTTGTTTGTGGATGAACGGGCCAAATCGAGACAAGTGAAATTTGAGGAACCTTTAACTGGTTGCTAAAAACGGCAGCCAAATCTCCCTAAACAGTACATCTTTAACGTCTTAAAAAATAAGAATGGTCCATAGAGACTCATTGAAAAATGGAAACCATGGGAAAAACTATGTTCAGGGGAAAATTTTTTTTTTTTTTCATGGCTGGAAAATCGGATCATACATAGGGCCGTCCTGGGGTTAAAATAATAACACTACGGCTTTGCGAAGGGGATACGGTCATTTGAGTTGCTAGAAACAGCAGCCAATTTCGCACTAAACTACACTGCTAAAGATATAAAGTTGTTCGCGGTATACAAAAAGACGGGATGGTCACGGCTGGAAGGGCTTGTTCTTAGTTCTACTGGATCAGCGCTGACATGAGGCTCATTAACAGCACTCAGCAATTTATTATAGAAACTGCCTCGACGAAAAAAAAAAATAATTCCTGGCAAAATTGTGAAGGAAGTGAGGATGGATACAGATGACTGAATCGATAAAGTAAATGATTGGTTTTATCGATGATGGAGGGACGAAAGGTATAATCGATCAGCATATCGGGGAAAAAAAAAACAGCCTATAACTGTTCGAATCTTGATGGTGTCAGCGTAAAGGAAAAGAGGCACTCAAACATGAGTGGAGGGTAGGGTAAGAGTGGAGTGAGGTGCACTGACTTACGGCACAAACACCACCTCCCACCACTACCACCAACTTCCAGTGAGATAATTCCTTTCCTTCCCACCTCCCACTCCCCTACTTCATGTTTGATAGCTACCGCCGCCGCCTCCCACCGCCACACAACCTCTTGTTTGATATTGCTTTCCTCCCCCTCCCCCCACCACCATCCCCCACATCTCCTCAAACGTTAACTCTCCTCTCCCCCCACCTCTCCACCGACCTCCTATGATGGCTCACCTCCTCCTCCCCCTTCTCCCCTTCACTTCAAAAGAGATAGCCTCCTCCTCCCCCCTCCCTCACCACCCTTACAACAATAGCTACGATGATTAATAACATAGTTAAAGGCAGAGAGGGAGGGCAGAGGGAGAGAGAGAGAGAGAGAAGCAGTGATTTTGTGATGTTCATGCATTTTCGTACGACAATGTTTAGTTACTTTAATTTAGATGTGTGAGAAAAAGAGAGAAGAAATCCACTTTCCGAGTTCAGTTCTGGGGCCGATGATTTAGTTTCGTCCAGAAGTCAAGAGCTATATATATATATATATATATATATATATATATATACACACAT
>NC_043010.1:61847800-61872800 GCF_006345805.1 Octopus sinensis
GATCGTCTGTCTCAATAAGCACAAACATGGTTTAAATGTTTCAAATAGTTATACTTAACAATCACCTCCTCCTCCTTCTCCTCTTCTTTATCGTCTCTCGTCACATCCTCCTCCCCCTCCTCCGCCTCCACTTTCGCGTTTATTTCTTCACCTCTTACTATTGCTCGCCTTTCATATAGTGTTTCCCCCTCATCCTTTCACTTAATCTAATCTCTTCCTCTTACCCAACCACCACTAATCTCCCTCCCCCCTTTTTTTATCTCTTTCTCTCTCTCTCTCTCACTATCATATATCTATCATTTTAAGCCCCGATTAATTAGTTGACGAGCTGTATTTTTAATTAGTCCTGCTGCCTCTCCGAAGACTGGGTTTTGGGATATTCGCCAGTTCCAAATAACTGACATTACATTTTAAAGAACTCCTACGTGATCGTAAGAAATAGTAAGAAATAGCAGCTAAATCACTCTCAAACACACGTTTTCGAGTTAAGATTGAATAGTCTATTCTGCTCTAGGCACAAGGCCCGAAGTTTTGGGGGAGGGGACCAGTCGATTAGATCGACCCAGTACGCAACTGGTACTTAATTTATCGACCATGAAAGGATGAAAGGCAAAGTTGACCTCGGCAGAATTTGAACTCAGAACGTAAAGACAGACGAAATATCTATTTCTTTACTACCCACAAGGGGCTAAACACAGAGAGGACAAACAAGGACTGACAAACGGATTAAGTCGATTATATCGACCCCAGTGTGTAACTGGTACTTAATTTATCGACCCCGAAAGGATGAAAGGCAAAGTCGACTTCGGCGGAATTTGAACTCAGAACGTAGCGGCAGACGAAATACCGCTAAGCATTTCGTCCGTCATGCTAACGTTTCTGCCAGCTCGCCACCCTAGTCGGATTGAAGTGTATGATCTTTCAGTGTTCCTGAAAGAAAATCAAGATGAGACGGTCGTGGGTGGAATGTGTTTAATAATAGGTCTGATGGATCATGGCTAGCCTGTTGCTAAATAACATCGTTTGCGTGTTGCAAGTGAGAGGAGTCAAAAGAAAGTGCAAACTTTTTTAACCAGGGCCGTCTTAACAGCATTATATCCCCACGTCACCAGGGCAAAGTAATGCACTGGGACCCCTTACCTACACGACCTATAAAATTCATATTGGGTGCTCAGACCAGTAGAACCTCGTCACTGGCTCGGGAATGAAATTTGCTTAGTGAGTACAAACCCAGGTCCAAATTTTTTTTACAATGTTTTATTGTTTATTTTCTTGCTTTTTACAGGTCACTTTTTATGCAGTTTTCTAAACCGAGAAAAGTAAGTTTGGGTACAAAATTTAATTTTGTAACCACCAGAAATTTTAGGAAGTGCGCTTGCACCCACTGTTCCAGGGCCCATGACCCATTACAACTGCCCAGTATGTTCATGGCTTTGATAGCACCGCAGTTGACAACAATTAGATAAACGGATCTCGAGTATAGTTCGACCAGCAGAAGTAATCCCGTGTTTTTTCAGCTTCGTCAAAAAGGGAACGACAACTTTTATGACACTCTTTTGTTCGGGTCTTCAAGACTGGTTTTAAAAGAAGTTATCCTTAATCCTGAGACATGGCCCGGATGCTAACTAGAGAATAGATTCCGCTGATGGTAACCAAGAACCAGATGGTGATGTTAAATAAGGTGACAGCAGAGCGGATTCTATGAAAAGTACCCAAAGAGTAGAAGATGGTGTTAAACTGGACGACAACAGAGAGGACTCTTCTAAATATATTCAGGGACCAAGTGGTGGTGTTAAACTAGGTGGACTCTGTTAATGGTACCCAAGCACTAGAAGGCGGCGAGCTGGCAGAATCATTAGCATGCCAGGTGAAATTGTAGCCGTATTTCGTCTGCCGCTACGTTCTGAGTTCAAATTCCGCCGAGATCGACTTTGCCTTTCATCCTTTCGGGGTCGATAAATTAAGTACCAGTTACGCACTGGAGGTCGATATAATCGACTTAATCCGTTTGTCTGTCCTTGTTTGTCCTCTCTGTGTTTAGTCCCTTGTGGGTAGTAAAGAAATAGGTACCCAAGCACCAGATGGTGACGCTAAACTAGATAACAACAGAGAGGACTGTGCTAAATGGGGTGCAGGAAATTTCGCCATTAATATTTTTGCTGTAGGAAAATTCGCCATAAGAAATTTTTACCTCATGTTTTCTTTTTTAATGTTTGACATTCAATAAAGACTGAATGCTTTTATAAAACCTTTCATTATTCTTCGCTTATTTAATTTTTAAAACATGATTTATCAATGTCCATACGGCAAATTTGTCTGAGGCGAATTTTCCAGATACGTACTAAATCTACCCAAAGACCAGGATGTGGTGTCAAACTGGATGATAACAGTGGACTCTACTAAAGGTACTTAGGGACTAGATGCTGAAATTAAACTGGATGACAGATTAAATCGATACTGAAGAACTCTCAGAACGCAACAGCTGAAGCAAAACATCCTCAGGGTCTGTTTCTCTCTACGCTTGAACTGTTCTATTGTTGTGCTGCCATGGATTGGTGGCTATTCATTGTATTACCAGAGTGTTTCACGGTCACATGGCTGGTAACTTTAGAAGTATATTCTTTCCACCATGGCACAGGCGTGGCTGTGTGGTAAGAAGTTTGCTTCCTAACAACATGGTTTCGGGTTCAGTCCCACTGCATGGAACCGAGGGTAAGTGTCTTCTACTATAGTCATAGGCTGATCAAAGTCTTGTGAGTGGATTTTGTAGACGGAAACTGAAAGAAGCCAATCATATGTGTGTGTGTGTGTGTGTTTGTTTGTGTGTGTATGTATGTATGTGTATATATATATATATATATATATAATATATATATATATATATATATATATATATATATATATATATATATATATATATAATTAAAATTAATCAAAGGACATACTAAGTATGCCTACCTGCTTGAAATAACAGTCAAAACTCTTATCAAATCATCAAAAATACACTGATGAAAACTACAGAAATCAAACGAAGGCAAAATCAGGTTAAGACAATCTACTAACACAGATTTAAGTATCTGGACCCACGTGGACCGGTTTCTGCACTGGTAAAATAAATCTTAGCTTCTTCAGCACGCGTTACCATGTTTAGAGACTCCCAATCCATCGTCTTGAAGTCCGTGCCACAACTGATTCGTTTCGCGAGATTATTTTACACTGGTGGCTGCTATGATTTCGGCCAAGCATTGTCAGCAAATCTGGAAATGAGACGGTCACCGAAGAGAGGACGAAGAACGTCCATTGATGCTCTGGCTGTGTGGGCTGTCGGCCCATCCTGCTGAAACCACACACGTCAAATAGGAATACATTTTCGTTGTAATTCAGGCACAAAGAAGTCGTTTATCATCTCAATGTAACACTCGGAGTTCATAGTAACAGCACTTCCGTTATTGTCTTCAAAAAATCAAGGACCAATGACGGTAGCTTTTCCAACTGCACACCAGACCGTCACTTTTGGGATGTGCAATGGTCTTTCATGCAGTTCTCTCGGATTTTCAAGAGCACAATAACAGTAGTTCTGTTGATTCACCATTCCGTTGAGATGAAAATGAGCTTCATCGCTCATTAACAAAATGAGGTTGTCATTTGCTTCAAAAATTGCTTCCATCTGACGTGAGAAGTCAAGCCGTTGTGCATGGTCCCATGGTTTCAACTGTTGCCCAATGACCAATTTGTACGGATGGAAATTCAGGATTTCATGTAAAATACACCTTACCGATCGATTATCGATGCCAAGTTCAGTGGAAGGACTCTGAGTAGAGCGATTCGGGCTCTGTGTCAAAGCTTGTCTGACGCGTTCCACATTTTCCGGGGTCCGTACCGTTCGTGGCACCCCCACCAGTCTCCTATTTATTAGTGTACTTCGCGTACGAAGAGCATTCACCCAACGTAAGATTGTGTTACGGGTGGGAACAGCCTGGTTTCAGTGAATGTTGAAGTGACGCCGAAACTCCCGCTGAACTTCTGTGACAGATTCGCTATTCTTCACGTAACTGTCGCATGCAAATGCGCGATGCTCTATCGTCCACACCGCCATGGCTCCACCAGAAAAGAAAAAAAAAATGCTAAGGCACCACGGACCGAAGGGTACATGTCCGACATATGTCCCTCCCCCTGGGACTGAGTAAGAGCCATTTCAAAAACGTACGTCTTATCTGCCCCACTCTGTATGTGTGTGTGTATATATATACCTTCGAAACACGCATTGAGTCGAACCAGGGACAGCTGATGAAGGGGAATTTTCCTTGTATTCTTTGTCCTGTACTCTGTTTTTTCGTTGTTAAAAAAAGTCCGTTTCCTTGTTTGATTTTATGTTTTCGTTTCTCGTTGTGTTCTACGTTTATTTGTGGTGTCCTTTACTCATATATATATATATATATATATATATTATATATATATATATATATATATATGTATGCATGTATATATACATGTAGATGTAAGTATGTACATATATGTATGTATATATGCATGTTTTATTTATTATATTGTTATTATATATATATATATATATATATATATCCACCACCTTCACCACTTCCACCACCACTACCACTACCACCACAACCACTACCACCACCACCACAACCACACCACCACCACCACCACCACCACCACCACCATCAACAACACTGTCACCACCATTAGCATCGCAACCACATCCACCACTATCTGTATCACTACCAGCCGCCACCGAAAATAACAAGGCCACCGCCACCATTATTTTTATCAGCGCCACCGTCACCACCACTATCATCAATATTACCCCCACTACCTCCTCCTCCTCCACCACCATCACCACCTCCATCTTCACCACCTTCACCACCTTCACCACCACATACATCTCCACCATCACCATCACCCCCCCCCCATTCATCGTCTGCTGTTGCCGCCATTTACGAATGTTTTCAATAAAACTCTCCTGTCGACTTCCTTCCGCCAGAGAAATGACTAAGCGGAGTTTGCGAAAGAAAATGATTTTCAACAATTTTTATCCCTTCCAGGCAAACGTAATAAGTTCCAACAATGTCGGTTAGCTAACTGCTTTATATAATATGTATGTAGGTGTGTGTATGTATGTATGTATGTATGTATGTATGTATGTATGTATGTATGTATGTATGTATGTATGTATGTATGTATGTATGTATGTATGTATGTATGTATGTATGTATTGTATGTATGTAGGTGTGTGTGTGTGTATGTATGTATGTATGTATGTATGTATGTATGTATGTATGTATGCATGCATGTATGTATGTATGTATTGTATGTATGTAGGTGTGTGTGTGTGTGTATGTATGTATTGTATGTATGTATGTATGTATGTTTATAGACACATGTTATCTAGCTATTTATCTGTATGTGCGTGTGTTTATATCTATATCTGTAGCTCTCTCTCTCTCCACACACACACACACACACATAGATACGTACGTACGTACATACATACATACATACATACATACATACATACATACATACATACATACATACATACATACATACATACATACATACATACAAAAATGTATATATATTTATATATATGTGTGTAACATAAATTACGGATGGGAAAGGTTTAGAAAATCTAGTGGAAGCTTTAAAATACACGGTACTCCATACGGGAACAATCTTTATACTGGAGAACACATAAACTCCGGTAAATGACAGAGAGACTAACAGGCTTAACGTTAAACTGTCGAGAAAACACGATTCATTTCAATAGCCAATCATGTTCTTTCTTGGACACGATTAGCAGACCAATGCGCGCGCGAGTATGTATGCACGTATGTGTGTGTAGATGTATGTATATTCGAATGTATATATATATAATATATATAAGCTTATATGTTTGTGTATGTTTCCATGTATGTATATATGTGCATCTATGTATATGTATGTGTGGAAGAAAGTATGTTCGTATGCATGCATGTGTATTCCCAATTGACAAACGAAGGCAGTTTGCAGTTATGTTTACGATAATTGCAGTAGCATAAGCCAACCCCGGAAACATCTGGATTGCTGCAACAGAATGCAGTATAAATAAACAGCAACATGGCTAGAGTTTTGGAAGCTAAAAGTAAGACTTACAAAGGAATGAGAATGCACAGGATTGAATATGTAATAAGAGGATGCACTGCGCACTGGCAGAATCTGGAGACCTACGTAGAGAATAGGGCCCGTGAGCTACATTAAAATGGATGAAGCCTATTAAGAAGCAAAACACACATTTTGTTACCTAATTGGGGTAGAGACAAAAGAGAGAGAGAGAGAGAGAGAATAAGAAATACAACACTGTGAAATAAAACCTTCCTTGTTGCTATTAAAGTTTTCTATATTTTAATATTTTGATCCAATGGTTTTCAAATTTAGTGTACCGATTTTGTTTTTTACACTAATTACGAACATGAAATTCATTTTTGTTATAGATTAATAAATAAGAAGTTAATAGGTATTAATTACATTATTTACATTAGACGGATATTTGTCCTCAACTTGTTTGTTGTTAACACAACGTTTCGGCTGATATACCCTCCAACCTTATCAGGAGTCTTGGGGAAATTTCGAAACGGGTTCTCATTCCTAAGGTATTTTTCGATGATGTTGTTGTTGTTGTTGTTATTATTATTATCATTATTATTATTATTATTAGTAGTAGTAGTAGTAGTAGTAGTAGTATTCAGGTCACTGCCTGGGATCGAACTCGGAATCTTGGGGTTAGTAGCCCGCGTTCTTAACCACAACGCCATATGGGTCTTTTAGTAAAATTTAATGAAAATATAGGCGCAAGTGTTGTTCTGTGATAAGAAGTTTGCTTCTCATCCACATGATCCCGGGTTCAGTGCCACTGCGTGGAACCTTGGGCAATTCCTCATCTCTTAAATAAATATAGAAAGAAGTAAATAGCTTTTAAAATTTTGCAAATTTTTGATAATTTTAGCCCTTGTCACGATAGTAACAAGCGAAGCTGTAGTCCGACCAAACCACAACTATCACGTGCATTTTTCGTCATCTGTGTATTTTCTTTGACGACGAGTGCCTCTATATTTTCTGGATGTTTTAACCTCATTTTCATAATTTCCCCCTGTGGCTCTTTTCGGTTGTTGTCACGACAGATTTTATTTGGAATTTTGTAAACTTATTTTCATAATTTTGAAAATTTATTATTTGTTTATGTGAACTATCAAAAAGTTCATCGTCATAATGTTTTGCTTCCATTTTGCGACAGATAGCTATCACTCAGAAAATGCCAGCTTCTAAACCTTGTCTTCTGATTGGCTAAAAATGATCAAACATTGAACATCTGTAACATTTTTCTAAAATTTTTCTGGAATAAATGAGTCACAAAATCGGATTCAGCGGGACAAATTATATCAATATTACTAAATTTGTAAATTTTCACGTAATTTTAAGCTATCAAAATTTGTGACAACGAAAGAAAACATCCGGGAAATGTTTTATGGCGTGGAACAGAAACTAATCGAAAACTAAGGCAGAAAACATAAAGCAACAGCAGATCTTAGGTTAAAATTACTAATTGACATCGTTACACAATAGAGGAATAGGAAAAATATAATAAGCTATAAAGCAAAATCGGAAACAGGGATGAAATATATATGACACGATTGGTAACCGATCTGTACAAAAGAGCAGGGTTGATGAGAGGGAAGGTTCAGTTAGTATATCGCTCCGGTCTAAAAAGGGCTTCCCTGAATTTCTGACGGGAAGAGGAGACCCACCTCATTCCCAGGTGGGGCCCGAAAGGAATTTCGTTCTACTTTGCAAAACTTCCCCCGGTGGTCCCTACGAAGGGCACAAATAATAAAAAAAACTGATACTGAAGCCATGGAAAAATAAAAAGACAGATTTACAGTAACACTTTGGTTCATGTCCCATGGGACCAGACTCAATTTGATGATAATTTTCATGAGGAAAACCACACTTAAAATCAAGTTCCCTTCTGGACATTGCCCTCGTCAATGAAATAGGGTTCGATGGCCAGAGAATAAATGGTCTTTGATTGATATTTGCTGTAGGACAATGCTTTCTGAAGTGGATCCTGTTTAACAAAAATTTAGGGTTTCGTAAAATTTAATGAAAATATAGGCGCAAGTGTGGTTCTGTGGTAAGAAGTTTGCTTCCCATCCACATGGTCCCGGGTTCAGTGCCACTGCGTGGAACCTTGGGCAAGTGTCTTCTACTGTAGCTTCGGGACGACCAAAGCCTTGTGAGTGGATTTGGTAGACGGAAACAGAAATTCTGTCGTGTGTGTGTGTGTGTGTGTGTGTGTGTGTGTGTGTGTGTGTGTGTGTGTTGTGTGTGTTAGTTAGTTAGTTCATTAGTTAATTTTTTGGCTCAAAAAGCAAAAAAGCAAGGCCATGTAGAGGGACATGGAGTTATGTACATGGTGGTGTTCATGTAAAGAGTTCAGGCCACTTGTGGTCAAGGGAGACTTTGAACCGAGCGGTCATCAGCATCTTCACCATCTCGTCCGGCAGCTTATTCCACGGATCCGCAACCCGGACGGAGAAAGCCCCTCTCCTTCGATTGAGATGAAATCGTCGCAGATAGAGCTTTTCGGAATGACCCCGCAGCCGACGCTCTGGAGCAGGAGTGAAGAACAGCTCCTTCGAGAGGTTACACTTTCCGCTTATGATGTTGTGAGCAAGAATGAGATCACCACGGTGTCGTCGTTTTTCTAGAGAATAAAGGTCGAGCGTCTTCAGCCTTGTTTGTATGTGTGTACATGTGTGTGTGTGTGTGTGGTGTGTGTGTGTGTGTGTCTGTGTCTGTGTCTGTGTCTGTGTTTGTCTCCTGCCCCACCGTTTGAAATCGTTTTTCGTGTTTCCATAATTTAATTGTTCGTACCTCTATTTGTTCGGCAACCGCAGTATTTCGACCTTACTGAGACGTTTTCCGATGACGAAAAGTAACAGCGATCAAACAGTCCCGTTCGAATCTACTCGAACCTATTAAGAATGAACAGATACGTTATTGTTATAACTTGGATTCTCTCTGTTCTGCAAGCACCTCATAGATTATTATCTGTCTGGAAGGCATTAACACATATAAGCAAGTAATTTGCTGACTTCTATAACCAAAAGCCTGAACTCTTGTTAGCTTAATCCGTCCGGAGGGGTGGCTTTGACCAACCCGTGAGGCTGAATCATTGTATAGGTCAAAGGACTATCTTTACAAAGCCACAATTCGTCCTTGTATGGAAAACTGTTGTCGTATTTATGCAGATATACCTATTTCTTTATTACCCACAAGGGGCTAAATATAGAGGGGACAAACATGGACAGACATAGGTATTAAGTCGATTATATCGACCCCAGTGCGTAACTGGCACTTAATTTATCGACCCCGAAAGGATGAAAGGCAAAGTCGACCTCGGCGGAATTCGAACTCAGAACGTAACGGTAGACGAAATACCGCAAAGCATTTCGCCCAACGTGCTAACGTTTCTGCCAGCTCGCCGCCTTTGGGCAGATATACCGTCTTGACAACGGGACCTTCTCGTCTGGGTTCAGAAGTGATTCTCTAATTTGATTGGTCCCTCTCTTGCTTCAACTCCGCATCCCTTGTCACACTGACATGACGTCACCAGTCTTTGTCTTTGCCATCATTTTTGCCGCCACAGGAAGTCATCTGATGGACTTTCTCTCTCAGTTCCAGATCACTTTCTGCCATCTCGCCTCACTCAAAACTCACAATGTCTCTATCTAAATGCTGTTGTACTTCCATGAATAAGGAAGTCTTTCTATGGTCGCAGCTTTTCCCCTCAAACTGCCAGACTTTGGAACTCTCTTCCATCTCATTGTGTTCCTCCTTCTCACGACCTGAACTCTTTCGAGTCTGAAGTAAATTCATTCTTTTCGCCTTGTTTGGGATTTTTTTTAATAAAAAAAAAGGAGACAACAAGGTCGAAATATTACGGTGTCTCAAAGTCACTTTACATCCGAGAATCATGTTATGAACACGAATCGTCTGAAAGAGGGAGGAGTTCTCTGATTTAGAAAAACGACTGCAATGAGATATTCACGTTCGGATTTATCAGAACGTATTGAGAACAAACAGATACGTTATTGTTACATAAAAAAAGTTCTTCTGGTGGCTTTGAGGAAAGACAGTGGAAGCCGTTGTTAAGGGATTTGGTGAAGTGTCAGATATATATAGAAACGCATGACCAGGAATAAACGGTGACATGGCGGTTATTTCTGGTTAATTAACTTCGGTTTTATCACCGTTTGATGTTTGTCGTTAAACAGACCGATTACAAACTTTTAAAGAAGGGGCGGACTATCTAAATCGGAGGCGGAGGAGGAGGAGGAGGAGAGGAGGAGGAGGAGACGGAAAGAGAAGTCGAAGCCACTTCATCTAATTTTCGGGTTGGTCACTTTGATGGGTCATTGATAAAAGTGCTTCAGGATGTACTTTAACAAGATCTCGTGTCACATGTTTGGGACGACGACGACGATGATGTTGGTGGTGGTGGCGGCGGCGGCGGCGGTGGTGGTGATGGTGGTGGTGGTGGTGGTGGTGATGGTATGATGATGACACGCGAGTAAAAGTTAAGCCTTTACGTTTCAAAAATATCAATATCGCTCGTCAGTATATTAAGTATCTGCGTGTATGCATATACGCAGACATAAACACACCAACACCGGTTGTCAAGCGGTGCTGGAAGACAATCATAGACACAAACACACGTGCGCGCGACGTGCTTCCTTCAGTTTCCATCTACAAAATCCACTAATAAGTCTTTGGTCGGCCTAAGGCTATAGAGGAAAGATACTTGCCCAAGGTATCGCGCAGTAAGGTTGAACCCAGAACCACGAGGTTGGGAAACAAACTTCTTACCACACAGCCATGCCTGCGCCTATATACACACATGCATACACACACACACATACATACATACATACATACATACACATACGTACATACATACATACATACATTATGGCTGCCCCCTCGTTATCGAGTATGGCCATTGCACGAAGCTTAGCTGTTACTGGTGTTTTGATCGAATGTGACTTTTTAGCCCAGCTAAAGATCTACAATGTCTTGTACAGAATTGGCAACTAAAACCTTTACCGGTAATAGCCGGCTGTAGTTGTAACTGGGCTTCATGTACCTTTGCATGTCGTTTAAGTCCTCCTGCCGAATTACACTCTCTTCCACATGCCCGACAGATATGATTAGTATGATTAGTGTGGTGTGTTACCCCACCACCAGTGGCCAGGTTGTCACTCATCTGTCTCGCTTTATGACTACGAAGATGACTCTTGAGTCCAGCTTTACTGAGGCAGGGTCTTGTACAGACACTGCATGTCAGCATACATACATACATACATACATACATACATACATACATACATACATACAAGTTATGATTTGATGCAAAAATGGTCTTTTTCCAGTCGAGAAAGCAATAAGGAGCACACTTCGAGGGATCTGATTTTTTGAATCTCGTTCAGTTGATGTGGAACAAACTTATCTGTTTTCTTGACTTTTCCAATTTTTTACAGGTGTCCAAAAACAGTCGTGCGAGATGTTTAGAGTTCTGATGAAAGTTTTCGAACCTTTGCCCTCAGATTTTGTTCAACCAAAACATTTAATCCATCATGCCGAGTAACTGATTTTGGCCTACCTCTTTGTTTATTTTCAAGGCTATCATTTCCTGAACGAGAGCTCTGGAACTATTTCTGAACAGTTAAGATGTCAACAAAACCTTTACAGAAGGCCCGCTCGATATTCCATAGAGCTTCTGCGGTAGAGTGACCCAGTTTGTACTCATACGAAAAAACCACTCAACATTGTTTGGTTGCTATCATTTTCATGAGGTCTGTGGGTACGAATTTTGCATACCAATATTGCTTAGAAAGAAAAAGAGTCGAGATTAACTGCAAAGGTATAACATAATTCAGTTTTTAAATGACTGAAAAATCAAATAATTACAAATGCGACATTTCATGTGAAACAACCTAATACTTTGCCTTTCATCCTTTCGGGGTCGATAGATTAAGTACAAGTTGCGTACTGGGGTCGATCTGATCAACTGGCCCCCCTCCCCAAAAATTTCGGGCCTTGAGTAGAAAAGAATATTTTCTCGCCAAATGCTATAAAAAAGAAAATTCGAGAAATTATGAATTTTTTTGCAACCTCACATCCTGCCCCCGGTTGTTTGTTTAGAAATTAAAATATTGCAGAGCCTGAGAAGGTCATTGATGGCATTTATCCACAGTGATTACGAAAAAAAAAAAAAAAATTACGTGGAAGGAGCTTGGAAACCATTCAAGGACACACAAATACCGTTTAGTTCCATTTCAACATTAAAGCTTCATTGTGTGAAAAGATTCTCGTCGCTTTGAAACCGCGACCTCTTCACTGACAAAACTTCACGAAAGTGATGCAGCACGAAGTTTTGTCAGTGAACAGTACACGCACGCACACACACACACGCACACACACGCACGCACATATTCATTGCTTTTTATTTGAGTGTATCTGTGTGTGCGCGAGTGTGTATCGGTGTGTGTCACTGTTGAAGTTGTGTCTAGAAATTTATTTCTTTACTACCCACAAGGGGCTAAACATAGAGAGGACAAACAAGGACAGACAAACGGATTAAGTCGATTACATCGACTCCAGTGCGTAACTGGTACTTAATTTATCGACCACGAAAAGATGAAAGGCAAAGTCGACCTCGGCGGAATTTGAACCCAGAACGTAACGGCAGACGAAATACAGATACGTATTTCGCCTGGCGTGCTAACGTTTCTGCCAGCTCGCCGCCTTGTTGTGTCTGGAAATTGTGAATAAGGTGCAAATTTCCAGTACTTATCGGTAACATTTTTTTTTCTCCTCGCCTTCCAATAGTAATTACACAACTTTCTAAGCTCTTCTCACAGTTATCCAGCATTCAAAAATTATACGGGTATTTAAAGAAAAATTTCATTCAATAAATAATGTTTTTACATTACGTATACATTAATAGCAAATTAAAACTTAAAGAAGAAAGTGAGAGACTTTGCAAATGAAAATAGAGTACTCCGCAGTGAATGCAACGAATATTTAAATTTGTTATGAATTGGAATTAAAAAATTCAATAAACTCGAGCGAAGTTCTTAGAACCTGAATTTATAAAAATATTTCCAGACGATCAACCCTTTAATAATTGCTTTATTTTAGTACTTTTAGTAATTAATAAGCAGCTTTCTCCAGTATAGTATAGATTGTTGTTGTTGTTGTTGTTGTTATTATTGAATTGAAATGAAAGGAAAAATTTTTAACGAATGCGTACACAGATGTACATACACAGATAGTAAACATGTCTGTATGTTCTGTGTATTCCAAAAGTATCCTAATGTAATCCTTATTGCCCTCTGCGCAGCCTGATGATTTTCAATACACGGTATTTAAAGGGCAAAATTTTGTAAATTTAATTTTGTTTGTGAAATGAAACAATTGTCGTTATATATACATACAAGAATGAAAAGGGCCCTCGACTAACGAAAGAAAAGGGGTACTCAATACATTTAGTAGGAGTTACATATATTATTTAGTTTGATTCGGTTCCATGCGACCCAAGTGCGTCTCTTTGAAGATTGAATGAGACGGTCTTCTATTTAAGGCCGGCGAAACTTTAAGTCACATGGATCCGAATAACACTTTTTAAAATTATATATACATATGTGGCACTCCGTCGGTTACGACGACGAGGGTTCCCGTTGATCCGATCAATTGAACAGCCTGCTCGGGAAATTAACGTGCAAGTGGCTGAACATTTCACAGACACGTGTACCCTTAACGTAGTTCTCGGGGAGATTCAGCGAGACACAGAGTATGACAAGGCTGGCCCTTTGAAATACAGGTACAACAGAAACAGGAAGAAAGAGTGTGAGAAAGTTGTGGTGAAAGAATACAGCAGGGTTCGCCACCAACCCCTGCCGGAGCCTCGTGGGGCTTTAGATGTTTTCGCTTAATAAACACTCACAACGCCCGGTCTGGGAATCGAAACCGCGAGTCCACTGCCCTAACCACTGGGCCACTGCGCCTCCACTATATATATATATCAGAATCGCTAGCATCTGCACGCATTTTTTTCTCTCCTTGTTTCTCTCCGTGTTTCTTTTCTGTGTATCTTTCTGTTGAAGAGCGTAGGCTCGAAACGTAAAAGACTTGTTTTATTTATATTCCTGAGCGCCATACCAATACAATTGTTTGTTTGTATTCCACCTGCCTTCGTCTTTTGTTTATTTTCATAAAGCTTCCTGTTATATATATATATATATGTGTGTGTGTGTGTGTGTGTGTGTGTGTGTGTGTGTGTGTGTGTGTGTGTGTGTGTGTGTGTGTGTGTGTGTGTGTGTGTATGTATGTATTTAAAAATAGGTATTGGGGTCGATTCATTCAGTGACCAGGTTGCAAATAGTACGACGAAAATTTTGACATTAAATAATAATTGTTTAACTTGCTTTATTTTTTTTATCTTTTAGCTCTGCGTGGGCCTGGAATTACCGGTGTAGGAAAGAGTAGGGTCATAATTTCCCATTACTGAGGCTGCCAAGGGAGCCATTAGGTGACTCTGGATAAACATGGCTGACCGGTTGTTTGCTGGTACTGGGATGCGAGCTGTGACTTGATGCAATCCCGGCTGAGTCAACTGGGTGAGAGGGTGGGATCTGATGTTGAAAAACACGAAACCCCGGAGACCCCACAAGCATCACTCACGACGCATCCCCCAGCATCCAGTTCTTGTGTGTGTTTTTTAATGGCTAATATATCTTCCACTCTGTAATTACAACTCCGAAACGAATCAACTTTGTTTTATTGGAGTATTAAATCCCAAGACGGCGACCACCACCGTACTTGACTAGGACTTTATTTCATCGATCCAAGGATGAAAGGGAAAGTTAACCTCAGCGGAATTTGAACTCAAACCGTAAAGGGCAGTAGCTAAATACTGCAGCCATTTTGTACCCCCTCTCCTTTCTCGCTTTTTCTTTTTTTCTCACGCTCCTACATACACGTACACACACACACAAACTTACGTACGTACGTACATAAACATACGTACATACATACATACGTACATACGTATGTACATACACTCCTTAGCTCGCGCCGGCGTCATCGTGTCGGCTGGAGGTTTACTGGTGTATGTATGAAGTTGATAGCTTCTGTGAAGTTCAGAAAGATTCGTTGAAATTGTAGTAACGATGTTCTTCGTGTCCATTTAAAATTTATCTAACAAAAGGAAGACGGTGTAATTCTGTACCGAGAGGGAGAGAAGAGAGAGAGTGTATGTGTGTGTGTTTATGTATGTGTATGGAAGAGATAGTAAGAACGTGTATGTGTGTTAGTGCATATATGTGCGTGTGTATGTATGTGTATGGTGGGGGAAAGGAGAGAGAAAAATCATAGCAACTGTGTAAATGTGTCTGTATGTATATATACGGGAAAGAGAGATAGCGAGAGTGTGTATGTGTGCTAGTGCATCTATGTGTGTATGTCAATGCATGTGTATGTATTTCTGTGTCGAGAGAGAAATGGGTTGTATGTATTTATGTATGTATACATGAATGTGTATATATATATATATATATATATATATGTGTGTGTGTGTGTGTTAGAGGAGGGGAGAGTAGAGTAGTATACTATGATTTAGGTGGGAATGAAACCGAGATGGAACTTGTAGGAAAGGGTGAGGCCATTAAATAGAAGAGCGAGAGCCAGTAAGGTTTTAAACTAATCAAGTAAACGGCACCCCCCACCTTTTAAAATATATTATTGCTGGAGAGCTGAGATTTCTGACGACCAACAAGAATTCACCGATTAAACTTGAGAATTAATAAAGCTTTCGGCCGCCTCCTCAACTCCTCATTCCTCACACGATTATTATTATTAAATGATGATGATGATAATAATAATAATTTATTCTTTGTATTGGCCACAAGGGCTGACATACATGATTAGAAAACATAAAGGGACAAAACAGGACGAAAGGTTACAAAGGGTTTGGTCCGTTTGTGAAGAAAATCATGTAAAAAAAAACTAACAACAAAATATTTAACAATGAAAAACTCCCAATAGGGGGAGGCGCTTCGAAAGGTTCCTGGTGGAAAAAACCCCATAAAAGCCAACGGGAGCCTGGTCAAATGGGGGGTAGAGAGCCCCTTTCTCCTTTAATAATACCTTTTTGAATCACAGGCGAAACCTGAGAACTGGTCCATTTATACTGGCCATTCTCGCACAATTCACCCACCTTTCAGAAAACTTGCTATCGGACAGCACTTTCCTCTCTAACCTCATCTTCCTTTTCAAGTAAAACTTGAAAAAGTTGATGAGGCCTTGACCAAAGAGGAAAGTGTCTGGCTTTAGCCCTTTCAAACGGGTCCACCATACAACCTCTTTCGCCACAGCCACTAGGCACAAGAAAACGGCCTCGCCCTCCTTGTTAAAGGAGGTCGGCGGGGCAATCTTCACTATGGATTCGGCCGATAGCCGGATCCGTCCTACACGTGACAGTAGCTGTTCGACATAAACCCATAGTTCAGCAATACTCGGGCACTGAACGAGTGCGTGCAGAACGGTTTCGTCGTCCTGGCAACACCTCGGGCAGGCTCGGCTGACGGCACTTCCGTGCCGGTAGAGTTTATCCCGAACAGGCAGAGCCCCTCGGTAGCACTGTCAGGCGAGCGACCTCTGGAAATTGTCCATCGGCCCGGCCCGAAAGTCCTCCCGAACAGACCGCTCAGTTCGTTATCGTCAACGCCTAGAGTTTCCCCGAGAACGTCGTCGCATTTTTCCTCCACTAACCCTCTATAGAACGCTAGAGTGGAGCTGAAACCGATCGCATTGCCCGCCTGGCGGAGGGCGTAGAGAGCTTGACGACACTCGAGGTGCCAAGCGCCCTTTCTCGGTCTACGTTTGATCCAGGTCAAAGAGACGAGCTGCGGAAAGTCGCGTCTGACAAAAGACGACCACACCTGTTCACCGTCTAGGAAACGCTTGAGATGTCGCAGCCTGAGCGCATGTCTGCGCATCAGTAACCACGGCATTCCAAGGCCTCCGTTCAGCGGTCGTTGGCAGCAGATGGATCGCCTGACCAGTGGCACCTGACCCTTCCACAAAAAGTCGAAGAGCAGGCGTACCAGCTTGGCCAACCAGCGGTTGGGACAAGGGACGACGGTCAAGCGGTAATAGATGACGGATGCGATATACGCATTCGCCACCTCCGCTCGACCTTTCAGGGACAGCTTCCTCTCGGCCCATTTCTGGGCAGTTTAACGGGTCCGTCTGTCCAGCGCCCTACGACGCTGTTGGACGGCATGGGCTTGCCTCTCCAGGTGCCCAGTTGCAAGCCCACAGACTTTTCCGCGTTAATCTTTGCCCCTGTCACCGCTTCGTACTCGTTTAGTGTCTCGCCAATCAGGCCAATGTGCCTGTGACTCGACACCATCACGGTGACGTCGTCGGCATAGGCAGACACGCTGTTTCCGCCTCCTAGATCGCGCAGGATACCCCTCAAAGCCTCCAACTTGCGCAGTAATGGCTCGAGAGTCAATATGTACAAGAGGGAGGAGACAGGGCATCCTTGGCGGACCGAACGCGAGATGTCGAACGGTTCCGAAAGGTGACCGTTCACCCGTATCACCGAGCAGATGTTGTTGTATAAAGCAGCGATCCAT
Organism: Octopus sinensis; assembly: GCF_006345805.1. Taxonomy (NCBI): domain Eukaryota; kingdom Metazoa; phylum Mollusca; class Cephalopoda; order Octopoda; family Octopodidae; genus Octopus; species Octopus sinensis. Next base: position 61,865,563 of record NC_043010.1, read on the forward strand.
CCGCGGAAGACTGGACCGAAGCCGGCTGCCTTGAGAACAGCTGCCAGGTACCGATGGTCGACCCTATCGAAGGCTTTACTCTGATCTAAGTTGATCAAAGCCCCACCCGCGCCAGCGTCGTTACCCACCCTCTCTATGATGTAGCGCATGAGATGGAGGTTGTCGTGTATCGACCTGGTCGGCACGGCGCATGTCTGCGTCTTGCCGACCAGCTTGCCCACGACAAGCGCCAATCTCTTGGCTAGCACCTTGGCCAAAATCTTCAACTCTGCATTGAGAAGAGTGATGGGCCGAAAATTCCCTATAACGTCCCCCTTGTTTGTATCCTTTTTTAGCAAAGCCACCACCCCTCGACAATAATATTACGCCAAGAGACTGGCGTTAAACCAGCATCTCGAAGCCCAACATATGGGTTGCATTGTTGGAGCCAGGATTCGTGCATTGGTTGTGGAGGAATCAAGGCAGCAGGATGGGCCCGAGTGGTGGAAGCCCAACGTGGCAACGATGGCACAATTCGATCTTTGATTAACCAAAGAGGTAAGTTGATAAACGAGCACGAGGGGATGCGTGAGGTCTTTCAGGAGCACTTCGCCCAGCTTTTCGGGGTGGGGGAAGCGGACCGGACAGTAAAAGGGACCTAACGGATTTCCTCGCCGGGCTGCCGCGCCCCTCGGAGCTTGACACGGAGTGTTGTGAAGGGCCGATCGCGCCTGAGGAGGTAATTGAGGCTATGGCGCACCGCGACACGGGTAAGGCACCGGGACTGGATGGTCTACCCTATGAACTGTATAAGAGTATGCCAGACTTGTTCGGGCACCTGCTGGCGAATGTCTACACGAACTGGCAGCAGAATGGGTTCATTCCCAGATCTGTGCGCCGGGGAGTGGTGAGGCTTGTCAGAAAGGACCCGAACAAGGGGGGACTGCATTGATAATTTTCGGCCCATCACTCTGCTAAATACGGAGTTGAAGATTTTGGCCAAAGTGTTCTCAGACATGTACCGTTCCCGGCAGAACCATCTTCTACAGTACATCGAAATTTATAACAACATCGACTCGGTAGTTCGGGTGAACGGCTTTTTATCTAAGCCGCTCAGCTTCAAACGCTCGGTTCATCAAGGGTGTCCTCTCTCCCCGCTTTAGTATGTAATGGCTCTTGAGCCATTGCTGCGAAAATTGAGCCAGGGAGGGCGGAGGTGGCCAATGTGTTCATCGCATCGGTCATCACCTACCGCCTAACCGTCGTTCCCTGCTCTGATTCGTGGTTGAGCAAGCTGGAAAGACAGCTATTCCGCTTCTTGTGGAAGGATTCGAATACGCTTATGAAACGCTCTATTTGCTGCCAACAACCGTTAAAAGGTCGGCTAAGGATGCCTTGGCTGATGATGCGCAGGCACGCGCTGAGGTTGAGGCATCTGTGGCTCCATCTGGTTGGTGATCGGGTGTGGTCTCCGTTGGCGAAACAGTTGTTTCCCAAGTTCACTTGCTTCGGTGGACTGGAGATCTGGTTCTATCGTAGATCGAAGTTGGGTACATGGTGTACGGAGTGTCGTAAGGCTCTCCGGATATTCCATCTCTCGGGCAACACCTGCGGTAGTGGTTCTACCACATTCTTCTATAGAGGGTTGGTAGAGGCGAAATGTGATGATAGCTTGGGGAAGCCCTAGGTCTCGACAATAATCAGCTGGCCAATCTGTTCCAACGTACATTCGGGCCGAAGACACTGGATAACTTCCAGACGTCTTTGGCATGGCAATGTTACCGAGGAGTCTTACCTATCCGGGACAAACTCGCAATCATGGTGACCCTAACTCACCGACCTGTCCAAGATGTGGGCGAGTCAGGGAAACCGTCCCGTATGCTATTGTTCAGTGTTCGGTGGTTTCAGATGTGTGGGTTTATGCCGAACAACTATTGTCTAGTACAGGAAGAGTACAGTTATCGACTGAGTCAATAGTAAAAACTATATATATAAATATAAGTAGCTTCCTTACGAACCACATGGTTTCGGGTTCAGTCCCACTGCGTGGCACTTTGGTCAGGTGTCTTCTACTATAGCCTTGGGCCGACCAAAGCCTTGTGAGTGGATTTGGTAGACGGATACTGAAAGAAGCCGGTCGTATATATGTATGTATATATATATATAATATATATATATATATATATATATTATATATATATATATATATATATATATATATATATATATGTGTGTGTGTGTGTGTGTGGTGTGTGTGTGTGTGTGTGTGTGTGTGTGTGTGTTTGTGTGTCAGTGTTTGCCCCCTCAATATCGCTTGACAACCGATGCTGGTGTGCTAAACACGCCGTAACTTAGCGGTTCGGCAAAAGAGACCGATAGAATAAGTACTAGGCTTACATAGAATAAGTCCTGGGGTCGATTTCCTCGACTAAAGCCGTTGCTCCAGCATGACTGAAAGAAGTGAAACAAAAATCTTTAATTTATTTTAAACGTAACGGGAGCAACAGTTTGAGACGAAGACGCATTTTGTCGAAATGCGGAATGGATAAAACAGCCGATAACTGGAAGGCTGTTCTTATGTTGCCTGTCTTCTTTCTTTCGTTGTTCACAAAACAAGTTCGTCTTCGACGTTTTCGTATTTCATGTTTTCGTTGCCTAAAACGCTGCTGCATATGTGTGCGTGAGATTGTACATACAGTGGGGGGAAATAAATATTCGTACATGTCAAAATTCTTTATTTATCTAATTTTAATAAACCTAAATGGGATATACCAATACTATATTTGCATACATATGCATAAACTAAGAATATGCAAAAGAAACTAATAAATTATAGTTACTAAGGAATTTATATACAATTATAAATATTTATGGGTGAAAAAAGTATTCGTACAGAACATAAATAACTGATAATTCTGATTTAATACTTCGTAGCATAACCATTATTCAGTTCCACTTCAACCAATCTCTTCTTGTAGTTCTTAATCAATGACTCGCATGTTTCTTTAGGGATTTTTTCCCATTCTTCTCGACAAATTTTCTTCAAATCTGCAATGCACGTTGGGGCTCTTGAATGAATTTTAATTTTTAAATAACGCCACAAATTTTCAATGGGGTTCAATTCAGGTGACTGGCTTGGCCTTTCTGATAATTTTATATTGTGATCGACAATCCATTTTTTGGTAGACTTTGGTATCCTGTTTTAAAACCCACCCTTCACAAAGCTGGAGGTTTTCTACAGAGTCCCATAAATTATTGTTAAAAATATTTTGGTACATCTCTGCATTCATTCTACCATCTATCACATATAAATTGCCAGTACCATTTGCAGAGAAACACCCCCACACCATGATGCTGCCACCTCCAAACTTTATGGTAGGAATTGTGTTTTTCGGCGAATAGGCAGTACCATCTTTCCTCCAAACATGGCTACGCGAATTTCTTCCAAACAATTCAATTTTCGACTCGTCTGTCCATAGAACATTTTCCCAGAATGTATCAGGTTTATCTTTATGTTCATAAACAAATTTTAAACGGGCATCTCTATGCCTTTTAGTCAACAGCGGTGTTTTTCTAGGAGAGCATGACTTCAGTTCATTCCTATGAAGTTCATTGCTGATTGTTCATAGTGTAACACTAGTCCCTGAAGCTAGCAAATCTTCTTACAACTCCTTTCTGGTGATCATTGCGTTTTTTTTTATTCTATCACTTCATTTTTCTTAAAGATGTAGGGGAAATCTTGCATGGTGCACTGGATCATATTCTGTTTTCAACAGTAACTGATTTTTTATATCTTTGAATAAATGAAGATATGGTAGAAAATGGAATACAAAGGGTCTCTGATATTTTCCTGTAACTTTTACCTGTTTTCCACTGTTCACTAATTAAGTTTTTCACTGTATTTGTGAATTCTTTACTTTTCACCATTATTACGATACTACTTTATGTTGTCTCGGTGCTGAATGAAGAAGCTAGCGTTTTGACACTTAAAAATGACAACTGATAAGATTATTGGAACAAATGAGAAAGTTCTAGTAAAAAAAATATTATTTTAACAATATTTTGTGGGATAGAAAATCATAAATTTATTCTGTATACTTTTTTCACCCCTAAATATTTCATGCACATACATACATATCCATGTACATACATGGATACACATGAATACACATACATACATATATACACATATGTACACCAACACATATACACGTGCACATACACATACATACACACACACCCACAAACACAAATACATACATACATACACATACATACATACATACACATACATATATACATACACATAATACATACACACACACACATACATACACGACATGTTTTTATGTTGCCTGTCGTGTTTTTACATCTGTTGCTTTCGTTGTTCGCAAAACAATTTCGTTTTCGATGTTATCCTGTTTCATGATTTCGTTGCCTGTGTATGTGATGTGGTGTGGTGTGGTGTGGTGTGGTGTGGTGTGGTGTGGCGTGGAGTGGTGTGGCGTGGCGTGGTGTGGCGTGGTGTGGCGTGGCGTGGCGTGGCGTGGCGTGGCGTGCGTGGCGTGGCGTGGCGTGGCGTGGCGTGACGTGACGTGCAAAGCCCTGGTCGCCGTAGCGCTGACTGTGGTGTCGTAGCTATGTACAGTCAGCCCAACGACGCCCAGAGCTTGGCCCATGACACTCCATAGACCCTAAGTAAGGCATGTGTAAAATTTGAATGAAATTAGTTGTGTAGTTCTCGAGATTTAGGTATTCACACAGACAGACACTCACACTCTCAGTTTTATATATATATATATATATATATATATATATATATATATATATATGCACATATATACATGCATATATATGTACATATATACATGCATATATATATATACAAGTATACATCTGCGTGTACAGATATATGTATGAATGCAAATATAAAAGGTTATATAAGGCACTAGCAGAGTTACCCGGCGTTGCTCGAGTTACATACAATTGAAGAATTAGACTTCAATCCTTTCTTCTATAGTAAGTTCGATTTTTAAAATTTTTGCTTTTTTATTCAAGTATCACCGTTATAGATATTTATACACTGGTGAATTTAAGAAATCACTCGTAAATATACGAAACTTTCGAATCTGTTACTGTACACACACGCACACACACACACACACAACACACACACACACACACACACACACACACAACACACAAACACAAACACACAACACACACACACACACACACACACACACACACACACACACACACACGCGCGCAAGCACGCACGCACACTCCCTCACATATAGAGTCGCATATCTGTGTATGTATTTATGTATGTTTGAAGATAATCAAACCAAATTTTCATCATTTCGAGTCTCTCACCCAATGAGTATTTCTGCCAAATTTGGTGAATACTCATTCAAGCAGTTTTCCAGTAATTTTGCAAACACACAAAGACGAGCGACAACAACACCCTGCTTTCGCTTACGCGCTCAGGATAATAATAATGATGATGATGATTATGATAACAACAGCAACAAGAACATGAACAAGAATGTCTTATTAACCACATGGGTTGGCAAAAAAGTTTGAGAACAGTCTGTACGGTAAAGGACGAGACAAATAAAAACAAACAAAACCAGAAACTTTCTCACAGAGGGAAGACATTTCCAAAGGTTATTCACACAAATCCCACAAAACCCACGGTCACTCTAACAGCAAAGTCTAATGTTCTCCTCCCTCTCTCTCTCTCTCTCCTTGTTGTTCTCCAATTTATAGGTGCATGCTCAGAGTAGAGCCGTTTACAAGAACCATACTCAGCACTACCAAATAACAAAAACAAAATCTTGAAAGAAACTTTCTCACGGAGTGAAGTCATTTCCAAAGGTTATTCCCTTTGCACAAAGGCACAAATCCCACAAAACCCACAGTCACTCTAACTGCAAAGTCTAATACTTCTCCCTCCCCCTCCCTGCCCCCCCCCTCCCCCTCCCTGCCCCTCCCCCTCTCTCTCCTTGTCCTCCAATTTATAGGTGCATGCTCAGAGTAGAGCTGTTTACACGGACCATACTCAGCACTACCAAAAAAAAAAAAAAATCCCATTTAATCTTGTGAAAATGCAGGGGAAATTCGGTCGTCTTTCCACCGTGAAAAGCGACCCAATAAATGTATGAAATTTCATGAAATTGGTGTTTGTTTGTTATCGTTTAATCCCGGATCAAAAAGTAGACCTACGATCAAAAGTGTTCCAACCGTGACAACCCTGCTCCTTTTCTTCTTTTTTTTCTTCTTTTTTTTTTTTCATTTTCAGGTATAGTGAGTCTCGCCCTACATCAGCTGAAGTATCTTTTTGATGTTGCATTTCTTTTAAAAGGCGGTGTGGTGTCACTTCAAAGTGTTTGATTGATTGTTGTTTAAAACTGGTCGAGCCGTTCCGTAGAATCTCCCTTGTTCCCCAATTCGTCGTCACGCGTATTTACTCTCTTTTACTGGTTTCAGTCATTTGACTATGGCCATGCTGGAGCACCGCCTTTAGTCGAGCAAATCGACCACAGGACTTATTCTTGGTAAGACTAGTATTTATTCTATCGGTCTCTTTTTGCCGAACCGCTAAGTTACGGGGACGTAAACACACCAGCATTGGTTGTCAAGCGATGATGGGGTGGGGGAAACACAGACACACAAACATATACACACACACGTACATATATATATATACATATAGGCCCCACCCTTGGCGCAACCCATTGTCTATCAAGACAGACGGGGAAAGATATATATATATATATATATATATATAATATATAATCGGACGGGCTTCTTTCAGTTTCCGTTTACAAAATCCACTCACAAGGCTTTGGTCGGCGCGAGGCTATAGTGGAAGACACTTGCCCAAGGTACCACGCAGTGGGACTGAACCCAGAACCATGTGGTTCGTAAGCAAGCTACTTACCACACAGACACTCCTGCGCCTATTTCTGAAAATGCTGTAGATATAACTCCGATATTATTATTTCCCCAGCAACGTTATATATTTATTAAGTACATTAGCGATGTATGATAAAAATTTGATGCGATCTCACATACTGAAGTGTTTGTCAAACCTTTCATTGTATGGATGGAAGCACTTCGTCGGTTACGACGACGAGGGTTCCGGTTGATCCGATCAACGGAACAGCCTGCTCGTGAAATTAACGTGTAAGTGGCTGAGCACGTGTATCCTTAACGTAGTTCTCGGGGATATTCAGCGTGACACAGAGAGTGAC
>NC_043010.1:61877800-61887800 GCF_006345805.1 Octopus sinensis
TTGACGAGAGGAAGTTATCCTCAAACCAGAGTCCTGGCTTAAATACTAACAACAGAGTGGACGTCTATAAGGGTCGTGTTAAACCGAACGATGGGTTAAGGCTGTCATCCATGTAGGTCACGGTGCGATTCGAACTCAGAAAGCGAAGAGTAGGAACAAATACTAGAAGCATCTTGTACGATGCTTTCATGATACCACCATTGTGTTCCCTTAGAGCGGTGCCTTATTGAACGACTTCGAAAGGAGAAAAGAAGGGTTGACTTTTACGAGATTCGAACTCAGAGCTCAAGAAACTAGAATCAATAAATACAAAGAAGTTTTGTCCCATGTTCTAACGACTAGGACTGGTTCCAAATTTTGGCACAAAGGAACGCGAAAAATATGAAACGATTTTGAGCATTAAAGGTACTGAATTATTAACGAATTGTATTTTTTTAAACATAAATAAGAATCGATTTAAAAAGGTCCATCTTGAATACAACATGGAAATTCAAAAATCTTTAACAGATATAATGTCGTTGACATACAACTAATAAACATGCAACGCCGCCAGTCGGCAGGTCGGCGAGCAACTACAGATAAGCGCGCCCGTTTCATGAAGACAGTCTAAACCAGTGCTTTTCAAACTTTTTGCTAGAGCGGAACCCCAAAGAAACATTCCACTGGCTCGAGGAACCCCTGTGCAATAATTTAATAGTCTTATGCACGCATATCTGCACAGGAGAATAAAAAATTACTGCCGATTTTAGCAGTTTTGTAACTCCTTGCGGAACCCCTGGACTGTACTGGCGGAACCCTGGTTGAAAACCACTGGTCTAAACGATCTTTACTTATAATGTGCACTCATTGCCCACTTACAGTTAGCTGACATTTTTTTTTAATTTAGCACCCATAATGGCTATCCCGATACTAAGAAATGCCAAGACTATTTAAAATTTGGTTTTATATCAAAACTTGTCAATAAAACAATGCCTATGTGCCTGTTATTTGGAAGAAAAACTTTCATTAATGATGCCATGAAGTCTGTAAAGATGAAAGGCAATCTCGAACGGGTTTACGCTGATAAAACTAAAAAAATTCGTTATGTAGTTTCATTAAACTTCTTTGAATATCTCTAATCAAAAAGCGGTTGTAGCATCAAGAAAAAAAAGTAATTATTGTTTTTAAATCAAGAATTTTAAAAATTAATTATACTTAATTTTATTTTAGAAATTTACATGACTGAGGTCGATAAGTTAACGATTCCATGAAGGAACGGCCAATCCCTGGCGAATAATATCGCTCCTGACATGGACTTTGGTCTTCAATGAAGATATTTTCACTTTCTTTCTAACACGGCTATCGTTTCCCGATGATATAATGTGAACACTTCGTTTCTGCGTTCCTTCTTAATCTCTCTCTATATAAAACTGAAGTTGTCTGTGTGTGGCAGGTTTGGTAGCCTTCAACTAACACTATCTCCTCCGAAACCCTGCGGCACAAGTTGACCAAAATTGGGAGTATTATAGAAGAAGGCTTGCTCTTCCTTCTGTAGAAAATAAAATTCAAATCGGACCATGTTAACACCAAAAATTATTTACATTAAAAATGTGCTTTTTTTCTATGAAAATCCCTATTTTTTTAACGATTTTTTGACTGCTGTGTCGCCATTTTTCGGTGTATTTCAACCAGAAAAATGTTCACTTAAAGAGAATAACAAGCTACATAATGCAAAGTTTTTACTTTTCAAAAATTCCAATTCTAAAGGGTCGAAAAGAAAACAAACCCCAGCAACGCCGGGCAATACTGCTAGTATGTTTATACAACCGAATCTTCCTCGACGAACTAAGGTAAAACGTCAGCATTCTAGACGTATCCCCATTGCATTTGTTTCATTCACATACGCGTGAAGTCATAGCACCGACAACCTTTTGAGTGGTGCAGTCTCAGCGATTAAGTATCTCAGATAAACTAAGACTGTTTAAGAAATGTTGACGGGGTGTCTATCTACTATGCAGTTCCTTGGCATTCATTTAACTGTTCCATCTTGTTATATTTCCCCAGTTCACTATTCGTCGTCATCGTCGACATCGTCACCATCTTCTTCTTCTTCTTCTTCTTCTTGTCAGCAGCAATACCGCCGTCGTCGTCATCGTAATCATCTTCATCGTCGTTTAATGTTCAGTTCATGCTCCATGGGCGAGACATTTTGACTGGAGCCGATAGACTCGAAGTCTGCTCCATGCTCCAGTCATCAGCTTTAACATGGTCTCTATGGCCGGATGTCCTTCAAACGCCAACCACTTTACAGCCGATACTGGGTGCTAGATCCATGGCACCAGCACTAGTGAGGTTGCTGCCATGCAGTCCGCAAAGTTAAGATCCGCTTAGACTGATTGCGGCTACTGTAGAGAGGGAGACAGCTTTATGCTTTAAGAGGGGTTAGAGAGTAAGAAAAGGGGCTAGAACAGAACAGGTTTTATGGAGCAGGGTAGCCACACGACTACTCACATTTTAGAAGAAAGAGAGTGGCCAGGCTGGAGCCGGAAAGAAATAAAAATGAAGGAAGCGAAGGCAGAAGTGCCGGAAGTGTGGGTCGGTGGCCGGGTGGGGACATCGAGGACTCTGAAGAGTTTGCTTTCCCACAACATTTCTGAAACGGTTTTTATTTCGTGGCGACATTCAAAGTGACAACGGCTGACTATTTCGTTCCTTTGTTCCTGGTCGTTTTATACATCAGCCACTTAAGATGACAAGCCCTTGTTCTCAGTCGATTATATCGATCCCCACCCTCTTATTTCGGTCAAGTGCTTCTTTTATCGATTTCTATTTATCGAATGATTAAGTTTTACTTCTTGACATAGTAAACATACACATACACACACGCACACGCACACACACACGCGCGCATACACACATTCATACGTATGTGCGGTCGTACATATATAGTTACATGATATTGTCATTACATAAGTACATACATACACATATACATATACACACATGTTTATGTATTTATATGTGTATGTATATATATATCCATAAAAAAAAGGATCAAAGCTTCTTCTTGAGCCCTAGGCTCATAAAACCAGTTTCCCGGATTCTGTGGCCATTATGTTCCACTCCCCTCTGGACGGAACACCGGTCAGTCGCAGAGTGACTCATTTTTGCCAGCTGAGTGGACTGCAGCAATGTGAAATAAAGTGTTTTGCTTAAGAACACAACGCATCACCCAGTTCAAGGATCGAACCCGCAATCTTATGATCCTCAGAGCAGCACCCTAACCACTAAACCACGCTCCTCTACATGCATATATACACATAATGAATGCGCATATATGAATGTGTGTGTATATATATATATATATATAATATATATATATATATATATCATATATCAGGGTAATAAAGAATTTTTAGAAATTTTGGATCTTTTCGCTTTGACCGGCAGATTTTAAAAATAATTTCTTTGTAACTAAACACTTTTAAATTTCGTATACTGGTAGAATGTGTTTATAAAACACCTCAATAGACGTCATTGATTGGTTGAAATTGTCGAAATGCAAGAAATTTAACAACAAATAGCTTACAAACTACAGAATTTTCTCAAGAAAGCCAAGAGTAAAAAGATGTTTTATAAACACATTCTACCAGTATACGAAGTTTAAAATTTTTTAGTTACAAAGAAATTATTTTAAAAATTTGCCGGTCAAAGCGAAAAGATCCGAAATTTCCACTACCAGTGGCCGAGCGTAGGAGAAACTTAAATTTTTTTTGGAGGCTGCTCCAAAAATGTAAAGCGGAAATCAATTATAGAAAAATTTAATATATCTATAAAGAGGATACCGTCGAGGGCCGCCGGAAGAATACTTGAGGGCTGCAAGTGGCTCAGAGAGCCGTGGTTGAGAATCGCTGATCTTAACAGTAAGCAGTAAATATATATAGTCACCAAATATATGTTACTGTTATATCATAGTTTATCTACGACTGCAAGAGAGGAACAAAGTCTTATTTGAACCAAGAAAGTAGCCTCTATGTGGTCACAAAATCTGTGGAAAATAACAGCCGTAACGTCTTTATAAAAGAAACACACTAGATAATGTTGTCCTGTTTCTACCTGTTGGAATATAAAACGAAAATGGTGACAGCTGGATTGCATTTGATTAAAAGTTCTGTCTGATTAGAAGTGATTTGGTGCTAAACAATACGCAAACATCAATCGAAGTTCAATAATGTGTTTAGAAGCTAGAGAATGAACGGAAAACATTATAGTACAACGACACCAGTGATAATTCAAGATGGCTATCACTTTGAATCGTATCGAAAAACAATAACGTGAAACTAGAATTAAGGACGGCGTAAAATCTCAATGGCTTTTATTATTAAATCCTGCTGAAGTCAGCTTTGTTTGTCATCCCTTTTTTTAGAATGTCGCGAGGGGTGTTGGTTGTTTGCTACGGTTGCATTGGTGAATGAAAATATGTTTCTTGGTCGTGTGAAAAAACAACTTAAGTAACACCCGCGAACGTTTAACCGAAGCAGTTATTGTTGCACGTAAAAACAATTTGTGTTGGCCATTTACAGTGAACAATAGCAATAACTGCAGACTGGGTGATAGATATTGCTCTGAGAACACAGAGAGTTATCATGCAACATGCAGTTAACCCAACATATCTGAAATCAGCTGCGCTATCTTCGTGACGGCCGTCTATGTTGGCCGTCTGACTCTAAACTCTACGCCAAACGATTTCTTTTTTTATAGAGGACCGGAAACCAAATTCTAGGTTTGTGAAAACCCTGCAACACCATCGCCTCACGCTGATTGGCGGGTTAATAAACCGATGATGTGAAACTATGGTGATTTTCTCGTAATGTCTGACCACGTATCCAGCGATCCGGTTTCGAATCACCGCTACAAATTGTTAGAGCGTCGAACAAAACATTCTGCAGTATTTCTTTCGGTGTTTTACTCCACTAAAAATGGTGGATCTTAGCGTAAACCGGACGGAGAAGATTTTCTCACTTCAACTCCATACGTCCAAATCACAATGATAATAGTGCAGACCCCAAACCAGGAACTGTTACTCCTACTTGTGACTTCAACACCAGAGGAGGTCTCGACCACAATTCATAGCGAAGCTGGTACTACAAAAGACAATGGACAGCGATTGATCGAGCTTTGCATGCCCACGGATTCTGTATCACCAACGGCTACCTCTAAACCAAAACTCAGAACGGATTACCTTGGCGAGTTCTCCTTTCTAAACAATGACACAAACATTCTACCAGTGTCCGAAGTTTGAAAGTGTTTAGTTACAAGAAATTATTTTTTAAATCTGTCGGTCAAAAGGTAAAGATCCCCAACTTGTTCAGAGAATCATAAAACAACGCCATTTGAAACCGTGTGCCCGTGACTCGATCGTTTAGGAGTGTCGGCAGCTACGTCGATGTCTCTCTTATTTGAATTGGTTTTGAGGAGAAAGAACGTAATTCTTTGATTTATAAGATTTATGTATGGGGCTCTTCAGGGCGATCACCATATTTAGAAGACTAAACATTTCCAGGGATTGGTGAGAATTAACTTTAAAACTGCAAATCAGAGCGAATACACACACACACACACACACACATACACAGCCGTCATAATACATTACATTTATACATACACACACACATGCATACATACATGCACACATACACACACACATACACACACACATACACACATACACACATACACACATACATACATACATACATACATACATACATACATACATGCATACATACACACATACACACATACATACATACATATATACATACATACACACATACATACACACATATATACATACATACACACATACATACACACATATATACATACATGTTATTTAAAGTAATGGAACTGTAGTGAAGTTAAACTGTTACATCATAAAGAGGCAGATATATATTCATAAATACACACACACACAAATGTACATACATACTTAATATGAAGGAAGTTGATGATAATAATGGCGGCGGTTTGATGGTTGGATCAGACGAAACAACATAGAGGAATCTATTGCAACATTCTTTTGATACACAGCTCCAGTTAGCCAGACCAGAAGATCAAACACTGACACAGTCACACTTCGATGCAAACAACGTCCTGGGCGACCATCTAACAAACTTCACTGTGGATTTAATTCATGATGTACAAAGTGTTGTCGTCTGTATTTCACCGCCAAAATCCCCTCTCTATAACACTGCAAGAAATCCATTGATAATTTTATTACCGCTCGAAGATATTTGCCTCAATTGATACCCGTTCATAAAAGAATTTTTTTTTTTATCAATTAATTAGAGAACTGTTAAAATAAAGTATTAAATAAATGACTGTATGGAGTTACTGATGTTGGTATTCCGAGATAGTTATGTATAAAAAGTTTTCTAGATAGATGTGTCAAGCTGTACACACACTACATAATGCCCATATTGGTAAAGTGTTACTTTCATATGTGTTATATATATATATATATATATATATATATATATCCATGTATACATAAGATCTGTCTTCATATCTGGGTATCGTCAGCTACATCTACAAGTACAGTGGTTCCCAACCTGTGGTCCTCGGATCCCTGGTGATCCACAAAGATAGTACTGGGGTCCGTGAACTAAATTCAAAACTTCATATATATATATATATATATATATATATATATATATATATATATATATATATATATATATATATATATATATGTAGGTCCCGGGTTGATTCGGGGTTAACCACAGTAAATAAGGTACTCAATACATAGCAGAGTAAAATTAATTATTATATAGAAGAAGCTTCTACAGGACTAGAACTGTTTCATTCAAGAGAAATCTTCAGGAAGCATCCTGAAGATTTCTCTTGAATGAAACAGTTCTAGTCCTGTAGAAGCTCCTTCTATATAATAATATATATATATAATATATATATATATATATATATATATATATATATATATATATATATATATTATACCCTTTTGTCCAGCCTTCGCCATGTTAGATCGCTAGTCACTACACATTCTTAATTAAATAAGTACCAGTTACGCACTGGGGTCGATATAATCGACTTAATCCCTTTGTCTGTCCTTGTTTGTCCCCTCTGTGCTTAGCTCCTTGTGGTAATAAAGAAATAGGTATATATAAAACCATAACTCAACAACACACATACTCATGATTGACAATCTAACATACATAGAAATATCAGTTTGATAATTAGAAATCGTTGGAGAAGGTTACAGTTGTGTGAGGAAAATTTGATGGCAAATTCTGCAACAATAAAACTAAAAGTGAAGTGAACTACAACCAGTGCATGTATTTATTGGCCAAATGACCGTCCTAAATTACAGGAATCACAGTTTCATAATTCATGTAAAATACTTCCAAAAACTGTTCGTGCGTGTGTGTGAGTATATATGCGTGTGTTTATGTGTATGTGTGTGTGTATGGGTGGATGGGTATGTGTATATATATGTATATGTATGTACGCACATGCAAACGAACGTACATGTGGTCCTCGGATCCCTGGTGATCCACAAAGATAGTACTGGGGTCCGTGAACTAAATTCTAATGTTAGCACGCCGGGCGAAATGCTTAGCGGTATTTCGTCTGCCGTTACGTTCTGTGTTCAAATTCCGCCGTGGTCGACTTTGCCTTTCATCCTTTCAGGGTCGATAAATTAAGTACCAGTTACGCACTGGAGGTCGATGTAATCGACTTAATCCGTTTGTCTGTCCTTGTTTGTCCTTGTGGGTAGTAAAGAAATGGGTATTTCGTCTGTCGCTGCGTTCTGAGTTCAAATTCCGCCAAGGTCGACTTTGCCTTTCATCCTTTCGGGGTCGATAAATTAAGTACCAGTTGCATACTGGGGTCGATCTAACTGACTGCCCCCCCCCACAAAAAAATTTCGGGCCTTGTCCTAGAGTAGAAAAGAAATGTTAGATTATTATTGCTGTTGCGTTAGTATCAGGAAGAGAATCCAGGTTAGGACTAAGACATCAAATATTATTTTACTCCTTTTATCAGTAATTCCGAGGAGTTATCATTATTGCTGTTCTCATTCGTAAAAGTCCGTCTAATTTGTGTTGAAATTTCTATTCGAAAGCAAAACAATCAATATCGCCGTCTTACATTAATATGGCGTAGTTTGGCGGTTTAATGGAAGAACAGATGTTTCTTCGAGTTGCATTTCTATCCGTCCATATGTTCTGGTGGCATTCTTTGTTAGGTTTCTCTGTTGAAATTATGTTTTTTTGTTTTTTGAAATTGTCAGCTAAAATCTACACAAATTGTACTGGCAATGGCTACACTATCATTAAATACCATCATGTTATTTCTTTTTATTTACTAGTTAATTGCTACTGTTGCTGTCATTGTTATTGTTTCTGCTGTTGTTGTATTCCCAGGGTCGACCAACGCTTGACGAGTGTATCTCACAGACGGAAACTGTGCAGAAGCTCGCATAAACTTATGTGCGTATGCATGCATGCATGCATGTATGTATGCATGCATGTATATATGTATGCATGCATGTATATATATGTGTGTATATGCGTGGATGTATATGTGCATGCATATATGTATATGTGTGTATGTATGTATGTATATATGTATGAGTATGTATCTCTCTCTCTCTCTCTCTCTATCTATCTATCTATATATATATATATACATACACACACACACCACACACACACACCACACACACACACACACCACACACACACGTACAGACATGCAGGAAGTAAATGGACACCTTTAATTTTCAAAATTTCTGCTCTAAGCGTCTTAATATGTTTTCTTTTCCATTCCAGGTGCCATAATATTTAACACTTGCGAAGAGTAGCCATGCTACGCACAAAAAAATTCAGCAGAAATTGAGGCTGGTCTTAACCAGCGAAAAATTGCCGAAAATCTTCAAATTCCTCTTGCTACTGTTAATAGAATTACAGTGCAATTCAAAAGCCAAGGAAAAGAATCAACAGATTCTCGTCCCAGCCGACCTGGGCCCTCAGAAAGGAAGCTTCGCTGTTTGAAGAGAATTGTGGAAAACGAAACCCGTTCGAAGGCTTCTGACATTGCAAAACAGCTGGAAGTTGGTCCAAGAACCTGTGTTACATATCTGCATAAGCTTGGATATTATGGGCGAACAGCTAGAAGAAAACCTCTCCTTCAACCAATTAATAATAACAACAACAACAACAGCATCGAATAATACCTTAGGAATGAGAACCCAGGTTCGAAACTTCTCCAAGACACTTGAAAGCGAGAGAGTAAATCAGCCGAAATTTTGTGTTAACAACAAACAAGATGAGGACAGACATCTGTTAAATGTAAATAATGTAAATAATGTATATCATTCTATATGTATGTGTGTGTGTGTGTAGGCATGTAGGTATGTATGTGTATGTTGTTGTTGTTGTTATTATTATTATTATTATTATTATTATTATTATTATTATTATTGAGTGAGAGAGCAGTTCATGCCATCAAAGTGACACTGGGGTAAAATATACGAAGCCCAATATACCCATCATGACTACCCGTCTGATAAAGGTACACCAGGCACATGCATCACAACCATATGTGCGCGACATGGTGGTCTCATATCAAGATAAACAGCACATGACCTTGTAGGTGGAGCCCAGTTAGAATTTTCTTCAGGTCGAGTAGCCCATCCCGCTCAAACGGTCCCTGAATAAGGGTTGTTTAAGGATGTTGAAAGAACCACCCATGTTTCCAGAGGTGAACTATTCAAACCCCAAAGAATCCCTCTCAACACATGGCTATGATGCTCCCCCACTACTTCTGCTCGTGATCAGAGATGCACATATCGTCAGCCACTAAGAGACATGCTCAACTGGTTAAGGTCAAACAACTGACAAGCAAATCTGTGGTATTGAGCAGAATATTTGCTGTAGCCCATCTTTTATACTAAGACAAAACAATGTACATGATAACACTTCCAATCAGTTAA
>NC_043010.1:61897800-61962800 GCF_006345805.1 Octopus sinensis
GTTATTGTTACAGTGACGAAAATTTAAACAGTTTAGAAACTAGTTAGATTGTTCCCAACATTTTCTAGAAAGAATAAAAAAGAAAAAATAGCCATGAGGTGTAACCACTTCGTTTATTTATTCCAGGGTGTTACGAATACGGAAAAGCTAATGTCTGACCACTCAGAATAAAGAATTCAAATAGAAGACGGTTAGCATGAACTTTACTGTCGCGAAATAGTGAAAGTAAATTGTCCTTAGAAAATGAAAGTTGGTTGCGATAGAAACCGGGAGAGTCGACAGTGATATCCCGTAATTTTATGTAAACAGTGTGTGTGACATACCGATGTATCAGATGTGTGATCGCACATACGTTTAATATAACATGAAAACCGTAAATATATTTTATACGGGATGAAAGCAATCATATTTGCGGGGAAAATCTAAGTCATCGATGCAGGAGATGAGATCCAATAATTCTTCTCCATCTCTAAATTCATTTCATCACACACGCTCATGAAGATATCATCATCATCATCATCATCCTTTAACGTCCGCTTTCCATGCTAGCATGGGTTGGACGATTTGACTGAGGTCTGGCGAACCAGATGGCTGCACCAGACTCCAATCTTGATCTGGCAGAGTTTCTACAGCTTGAAGCCCTTCCTAATGCCAACCACTCCGAGAGTGTAGTGGGTGCTTTTACGTGCCACCGGCACGAGGGCCAGTCTGGCGGTACTGGCAACGGCCACGCTCGAAATGGTGTTTTTTTTTTACGTGCCACCTGCACAGGAGTCAGTCCAGCGGCACAGGCAACGACCTCGCTCGAATGTTTTGTTCACGTGTCACCGGCACCTGTGCCAGTAAGGCGACGCTGGTAACGATCACGCTCAAATGTTGCTTTTTACGTTCCACCGGCACGGAAGCCTGACAGCCGCTCTAGCAATAATTCCGCTCGGATGGTGCTCTTAGCGCACGGGTGCCAGTCATTGAATTTGGTTCAATTTCGATTTCTCTTGCCCCAACAGGTCTTCGCAAGCAGGGTTTAGTGTCCAATGAAGGGAGGTTGGGATGGGTGCCAGTTGTTGAATTTGGTTCGATTTCGAATTCAATTTCGATTTCTCTTGCCTCAAATATGATATAAATAAATCATCACCAATCCAATGTTGTCGCTTTAGTTGCTTCTTGGCAGGCACCCATCGCCCTTCTATTATCTGTCTAGGGACAATGTCATTATTTGGATCATCAAAATTGAATGAATGGTTTACAACTTCATAAGTATAGAAGTTACCGAGACCCACACAGGAAACCCAGCAACCGGTTACCAAACGGGTTTTATGGAATTTTGGTGTCTCACTGTCGTCTGGTTTCTGTTGCAATTAACTTTCACTGCTTTATGACGCTAAACTGCATGTTAACCGCTAAGTCTGAGAGAGAATAAACATTTTGAATGTCCATCATTGACAAGACCAAACAAGATCGAAGTCACGTTACCGAGTGATCTCGGCGCTGGGGGTAGCGGGTACCAGCGATATAAACAAGAATGCAATTTGTACTAAAAAGCCAATATGAGAGAAACTCTCATGGTAACTACAGCAATATAATTTGGTCTAATGTTACCTCTCAATAAACATTCAATCCAAAATCGTTAATCTTTCCAAAGAACCATTGGCGAAACAAAATATATTTTGTCGGACTAATGATTATGGATTAAATATTTACTTCGTTTACGTTTCACAAAGAGGCTGAGGATAAAATGCATGGCTGAGAAGTTAATTTCGAATTATTAATTAATTAATGCATGTTCATTTTACACAGATCTATGGGCGTGTGTGTGTGACATAGTTATGATATGATGTACGTGAATGGGTAATGTTCTGTAGTAATGTGTAATGTTATGGCGTACATTCGGTGTGTCACATCCAGGAGTTTAGCATGCGTGGTGGTATGCTGTGCCAAGAGTGGCACACTAGTACCCTCAATAGTAGCGGTAGTAGTAGTGGTGGTGGTGGTGGTAGTGGTGGTTGTGGTGGTGGTGATGGCGGCCATACTGTCGTAAGTCGTATTTCTGTATTTGTAAGAGGGCGAGAGGAATGAAGCTATTAATTGTTGACATTACAAATGGTTCTTGATGTTTATCTTAAAACAGGCCATGTTTGTTGGTTCGTATTGGTGGTGGTGGTGGTGGTGGTGGGAGTAGGATCTCCGATTGCTGTTGTTGTTGTTGTTGTTGGTGGTGGTGGTGGTGGAGGGGGTGAGTGTAGTAAAGAGAGGGGTAGTGGTGGTAGTGATAATAGTGTTGACGGCGATGGTGATGGTGCAGTAAGTGGTGGGGGTGGGGTGGGGGGGGGTGGTATTAATGATTGTCGTGGTGGTGGTGGCTTAGCTGCAGGTAAATTTTGACCTCGAAAAATATGATCACAAGCATTCCAGTCGTGATCATCCCGCCTTTTATTCAGACACCGTGTAACTAAGACCACTTTATTCAATATTTATATTATTTGAAATGGTAGAGTGTGACACGAAGAATGTTTGGCTGCTATTTCTAGCAGACCAAAATGACTACCTAACTCCTTGGTTGTCCCGTTATGGTGGTGGGGGTGGGGGGCCCAGCAGTATCGTTGACTGTTATGATGATATAGAGAGAGGGGAAGGGAGAGGAGAGTGATTATAAGCGAGCAAGCAGAAGAGATAAGGGGAAAAGGGAGGAGGTGGCGGGGAATGACGGTTTAATGTGTGTGGGGGGGAGACATAACAGGAAGATATCAGGGCAACAGAGGAGAGGAGAAGAGTGAAAGAGAGAAAGATAAAGGAAGAGAAAAAGAGAGTGAAAGAGAGAGAATTGGTGGGAGACTGCGACGAAGAGAGGAAGAAAGAGAAAAGTAAAAGAAGAGAAAAACAGAGTAAAAGAGAGAGAAGAAGTAAGAGAGAGGAGGGGAGACTGCAACGAAGAGAGGAAGAAAGAGAGAAGTAAGAAAGAGATATTTAGAGGTAGGAGGCATGATAAAAGGAGTGAGAGGTAGAGGTAAAAGTAAGAGAGAGTTTATTTATATTGCTTAGTGGTAGGAGGCAAGATGAAAAACAAGGGGGAAAGGATGAGGAGGAAAGAGAGGAAAAAGTAAGAAAGTAAGAAAAGTAAAGGGGGTGACAAGAAAAAAGTTCAATTATTGTGGTGGCGTTTAAAGAGAGAAAGGAAGAGGGTTTAAAGAATAAATAGAATAGAAGAGAGAGAGAGAGAGAGAGGAGAGTGGGGAAAGTAGGCCATGTTGTTGGTTGATGGTATTGGTGGGAGATATAATTAGTATTAGAGAGAGAGGGTGGTGGATAGATAAGAAAAGGAGAAAGTATGAGGAAAGTTACTGTGGTGGTGAGGGGCAAAATGACATAAAAAGGAAGGGGGAAAGAGAGAAGGAGGAGGAGGAGGAGGAGATAATAATAAAGAGCGAAAGATAAAATGGTCATGTTGCCGGGTATGGCGGCAGGAAAGATAATCGGAAGAGATAAGGAATGAAATGTAGGATATGAGGAGGGAGGGGGGAATAATTAAAGAAAGGGAGAGAGAGTAAGATGAAGGGAAAGAGAGAGAGAGAGGAATAGAAGGAAGGAATGGTATGTAGGAGGGAGAGGAAGAGAGGAAGAAAGAGGGAGAGAGAGTAACGAGAAAGCGAGAGAGAAAATAAGACGAAGAGAAATAGAGAATAAGAGGAGAAAGGGAGAGAGGTAGATAGAATAAGGATTGAGATAAAACCACGGAGAGAAAAGGAAAGAGAGTGAGACTTGGTTGTCAGGGAAGAAGATGAAGAGAAAAGAGATAATTTGAGAGGAAAGGAAAGAATAGGACGAAAGAGAAAGAATGAAAAAATTAGAGAAAACATGAAGGGAAAAGATTAGAGAGAATGTGTAGAGAAGTGTATGAGGACGACAGAGGAGGAGGAGAAACGAAATGGCAGGGCAAAGGAAAATTAGAGAAAAAGTCGATAGAAAGAGAGCAATCATGGCGTATGTTTGTGGGGGAGGGAGGGGGGAAAAGGAATAGAGAAGGGGGAGAGGGAAGAGTTGTGTTTTCTGTGTGTCTTTATCGTCTTTCTTTTACTCGGTTACGTGAGTGTGAGTGTGAGTGAGAGTGGAGGATGGAGAATGTGATGAAAGTTGGAAGGAAGCGAAGTCAGTGTTGTAGAAAAATAATGAGAAAACGGGGAGAAATCGATAATATCTAGTAAAAGTTGGGAGGGGGGAAA
The DNA here is from genome assembly GCF_006345805.1 of Octopus sinensis. NCBI lineage: Eukaryota > Metazoa > Mollusca > Cephalopoda > Octopoda > Octopodidae > Octopus > Octopus sinensis. The sequence goes on from NC_043010.1 coordinate 61,902,018, forward strand.
GGGGTAAGGAAGCGGAGGTTGATGGGGAAAACAATAAAATAACGAATTGCTTAGGGGGAAGGAGGGAGGGAGGAATAGCAGTCGTAGGAGTTGTGCAGAATATAAAACCACACACACATACACACACACACACACTCACACACACACACACACACACACACACACACACACACATATATATATATATAACAAATACATATATACACATTACATGTAACATGAATATATACGTATTCTTTATTCTTTTACTTGTTTCAGTCATTTGACTGCGGCCATGCTGGAGCACCGCCTTTAGTCGAGCAAATCGACCCCGGGACTCTGATTCTTTGTAAGCCTATTACTTATTCTATCGGTCTCCTTTGCCGAACCGCTACGCTACGGAGACGTAAACACACCAACATCGGTTGTCAAGCGATGTTGGGGGACAAACACAGACACACAAACACACACACACACACACACACACAAACACACACACACGTATACGAGGGGCTTCTTTCAGTTTCCGTCTACCAAATCAACTTAAGATTTTTCCGGCCGGAGGGCTATAGTAGGAGACAGTTGCCCAAATAACCACGCAGTGGGACTGAACCCTGCACTATGTGGCTGGTAAGCAAGCTACTTACCACACAGCCACTCGAGCGCCTATATACACACACACACACACACACACACACACACACACACACACACATAACTGAAAAGCATAACATTTAAAACTATAGACACATTCTCATGTGTGCGAATGCGTTCGCGGCCATGCTGTGGCATTTCTCTCATGGTTTTTATTTTGTTATTTAACTTGTTTCAATCATCAGAATGCGGGCATGCTGGAGCAAAACTTCGAAGAATCTTCGTCGAACGAATTGACCCCAGCACTTCTTTTTTTTATTTTTTAAAGCCTGATACTTATTCTATCTAGCAGTAGTGGGAAACACACACACACATATGGCGGGCTTCTTTCAGTTTCCTTCCACCATATCCACTCACAAGGCTTTAGTCGCCCCGAGGCTATAGTAGAAAACACTTGCCCAAGGTGCCATGCAGTGGGACTGAACCCCAAAGCTGTGTGACTAGGAAAGAAATTTCTTACCACAGTCCCTATTTATTTGGCCCTCGTTTTGCAGGACCCCTAGTGTGAAATCGAATGAAAAGAGAGTTGACAGAATAAGTACTAGGCTGACAAAGAATAAGTCCTGGAGTTGATTTGTTCGACGAAAAGCCCTTAAGGCGGTGCTCCCAAGCCACAGTTCATGTCAGAAACAACTAAAGAATATATATTTATTCTTTTTCTTAAACTAAACTGCAGCCGGTGTGGTTGCATCCCCATTGGCAGGATAGTTCTGGAAAGGTTCAAATGGTTTCACATTGGAATTCACGTCAAGAATTCTGCAAAACGATGGCCAAATAAATAGTTGAACAAATCGACCCCAGGACTTATTCTTTGTAAGTCTAGTACTTATTCTATCGATCTCTTTTGCCGAACCACTAAATTACACCAACATCGGTTGTCAAGCGATGGTGGGGGACAAACACAGACACACAAACACATATACATATGGCGGGCTTCTTTCAGTTTCCATCTACTAAATCCTCTCACAAGGCTTTAGTCGCCCCGAGGCTATAGTAGAAAACACTTGCCCAAGGCGCCATGCAGTGGGACTGAACCCCAAAGCTGTGTGACTAGGAAAGAAATTTCTTACCACACAGTCCCGTCTGCCTCTATCATTTATTGGTCACTTATTTTACATATATATATATATATATATATATATATATATATATATATATATATAACGGGAAGCTTTATGAAAATAGACAAAAGACGAAGACAGGTGGAAACAAACAAACAATTGTATTAGTATGGCGCTCAGGAAATATAAATAAAACAAGTCTTTAACGTTTCGAGTCTACGCTCTTCAACAGAAAGATACACAGAGAGAAAAAAACACAGAAAGAAGGAGAGAAAAAAAATGCGTGCAGTAACTAACGAACCAACATGGCGATCTGATTTCGGCCAGAAGTCAAAGATCAAACATGAGACGCGAGAGCGAAATTAGGGGAGATAATAGGGTTGAGTGACCAGCTCCAACATGTATATATATATATTATTTATTTGGCCCTCGTTTTACAGGGTCCCAGGTGTGAAATCGAATGTCAAACCATTTGAACCTTTCCTCTCAATAAGGATGCAACCACACCGGCTGCAGTTTAGTTAAGTTTTTATGGTTTAATTAATTTATTAATAAGGAGAAAACCATTCAATAAATTTATTAATTCATCCAGTGCTGTGATGAGTGAGTGGTTCTTCGCAACCATTTGGCTCCCGGGTTCGATCCCACAGCACAGGGCTCTAGGTTTTTGTTTGACTAATCAATGATTTCTGAGGTGAACATCGTAGACGGAAATTGTGCAGAAGCCCACTACACACACACGCACACACACACACACACACACACACACACATACACACATGTATGTATATATATATATGTATATATATATATATATATATAACTTAGAATAACTTAGAAAGGTTTTGGGCAGTATTGGCCCAGGCCATGTCTAACTTAATAGCACCACCTGGTGAAGTCTTTCAGTTCAGGATTTGGGCACCAAGGCCCATTCGAGCAGAGAGTTATTGTTTGCGGAGACATATCCGGGTGTGGGTGGTTGTCCGGTACTGTTTGAAGGAATTTGTCCAAAGACTTCTTGAATTTTGGTGTGGTCAGTTTCTTTTTGACGTGCCCTGTGTAATGTTGAAGAGAGCAGGTCCAATTGAGTGAAATAGTTGTGCCGTATTGTCGTTATGTGATGCGATTTAGATTTTTGTGTTGTGGGGATGGCACGTGGTCCAAGCCTTGGATGCATTTTGAAGGTGATGCCAACATCATTCGGACAGTGCTGGTGGAATATTTTCCACATCATACAGATAATGTAGCGTTCACGGCGTCGTTGGAGTGAATACAATTTCAGCTTCTCTAGTCTACCCCAGTAGTCAAGGTCTGACATGCCATCTATCTTTTTTGTGATTGACCTTTGGGGAGCTTCAATTCTCATAATATTTTGCTTTGTGTAGGAGACCACAGTGGACAGCAGTATTCAAGGTGGGGTCGGGCAAAAGTGGAGAAGAGAAGGATAATAGCGTGGGAATCTCTCGACTGGAAGGTACTGAGAATCCAGGAACACATTCTGCGGGCCATGTCAACTTTGCTGCTTATATGTGTAGCCCAGCTTATGTTGTTGTCCACTGTTACTCCCAGGTCTCTGATGTTGTTGGATGCCATGAGAATTCTCCAGAAGGAAGAGTATGGGAGTTTCAGAGCGTCCTCCCTTCCAAAGTGGATCAGATATATATATAATATATATATATATATAATATTATATATATATTATATATATATATATATAATATATACATATGTATGTGTGGTGTGTGTGTGCGTGTGTATACATGCATACATGCATATGTTTGCGTGCGTGTGTGTGTGTGTAGTTGGGGTTGAAATTTATAGAAGAACAAAAGACGAAGACAGGTGTATGAACAATAAGCAAGTGTATTAGTTTGACGCTCGGGAAAAATGAAAGAAGTCTTTTGAGTTTCGAGCCTACGCTCTTCATCAGAAAAGAATAAGGGCAATTAAACGGAAAGCATAAAAGAAAACTTGTAGATTTAGCAGTCAAGCATGGTGTATGTATGTATGTATGTATGTATGTATGTATGTATGTATGTATGTACGCATGTGTGTATGTGTGTGTGGCTGGCATACACACACACACACTTACACACAAACAACGACGGATCACTTGACCAAAATGTCTTTTGGCTCCTTTTCTAAAATGCTAAAAATCTTCGATACATGTAAAGATTTTTTGAGATTCGTGTAACTCCCAGGTACCAGGGTACGATTTATCCCCGTACCTCTTTCGTGACAGGTGCGTACCTATGCATGCATGTATGCTCTTCTCTTTCTCCTTTTTCAATTGGATTAAGCTTCGACGAGCCACCTCCCTGGTGGCAACGTTATGAAGGAAGCCGTCTTATTTCGTTCATCATCCTTTAAACTTTAAGATGGTTTTTGCAGATTTTTATAGAACCAGATATCAGAATCGTTTGAAGTGCGTGAATTAAGGATTTGCGTTCTCTCTCCCAGATCCAAAGTTCAACCATATTTTGCATCCGGTGGGTAAGTATGTACCCTGCTGCTCCAATAACAATAGTTATGAATCTGAAATTGTACCTTGAGTAGTGGATTCGCAACCCCCTTATTAATGGTTCATAGATGTCCTTTGTCTCTTGTATTTTTCTAACCACATTGGTGACCTGCGGCCCGCTGATTTCCTTGTGGTCCCACACAATAATATCTGGCCGGGCGGCTGTTTTAATTTTCAAGTTCCATTAATATCCTTTTGACCCAACCGTCTCAATTTGGTCAGCAGGTGTTTTCTGTTTTGTTATCTTCTTCCAGACCCTTCCGGGGTCACCGCATCATTCCCTCGAATGCACGTATACTTCCTTTTATTTGTTTCGGTCATTTGACTGCGGCCATGCTGGAGCACTGCCTTTAGTCGAACAAATCGACCCCAGGACTTATTCTTTGTAAACCTAGTACCTAGTACTTGTTCTGTCGGTCTCTTTTGCCAAACCGCTAGTTACGGGGATGTAAACATACCAACATCGGTTGTCAAGCGCTGGGAGGGAGGACAAACACAGACCCCCCACCCCCCACACACACACATTATATATACGACAGGCTTCTTTCAGTTTCCGTCTACCAAATCCACTCACAGAGCCTTGGTTGATCTGAGGCTATAGTAGAAGACACTTGCCCAAGGTGCAACACAGTAGGACTGAACCCGGAACCATGTGGCTGGTAAGCAAGATACTTACCGCACAGCCACTCCTGCACCTATTTATGATGTATGTATGTGTGTGTGTGTGTGTGTGTGTGTTGTGTGTGTGAAGGCGCGTGGATTAGTGGCTCGCAATGGCAAGGCCGTGAGTTCGATACTCGGCAGGCACTTTATTTCGCGTTGCTTCAGTCCACTCAGCTGGCAAGAATGAGGAGTACCCATATTTCAAAAAGACCAGCTTTCTCACACGCTGTGTCACACTGAATCTCCCTAAGAACTACGTTGAGGGTACACGTGTCTGTGGAGTACTCAGCCACTTTCACGTTAATTTCATAAGCAGGCTGTTCAATGATCGGATCAACTGGAAACCTCATTGTCGAAACCGACGGAGTGCTAGTCCTTTCATGTATGTATATATGTATGTATGTATGTATGTATGTATGTATGTATGTATGTGTGCATGTATGTGTATGTATGTATGTATGTATGTATGTATGTATATAATAATAATAATAATAATAATTGTGTACAGTGCTCAGGTGCACTACAACTCATCTAAAGTGTATATATAAAGTGTATGTATATATATGTGTGTGTATGTATGTATGTATGTATGTATGTGTGCATGTTTGTGTGTGTATGTATGTATGTATGTATGTATGTATGTATGTGTGTGTATATATGTATATATGTGTATGTGTGTTTGTGTATGTATGTGGGTGTATGAATGTATATGTGTGTATACGTATATATGTGCTAGTAAGCATGAGGTATGCGTGTGTATTTCTAACGGATGAGTGAATGCCTATTTATGTTGCCTGACAGAAGGAGAGACTGGAGAGTCGCACGAGTGGAGTTTGTTGCCTTGATTAAATACGGAGATAATAATTATGGAGACGTGTGTGAGTGAAGGAGAGGAGGGGCTGTGAGAGGAGGCGAATGTGTGTGTGGTGTGTGAGAGAGAGAGAGAGAGAAACAGAGAGAGGGAAGGAGTGAGATAAGTGGGGAGCGAGAAAATGAAATAAGCGTAGGAGATAAGGACAAGATAGAGTGTGGTAGCGAGAGGAAGCGAGAGAGAGAGAGAGAGAGAGAGCGGTAAAGAGAAAGGGAGTTCAGACGGTAAAAGAAAAATAAAGAAAGTGTAAGGTAAAGTCAGAGGAGGCGGTTTATTGAGAGAAAAAGGAGAGAAGTCATGAGAGAGGAAAGGGGGAATTTGGATAGAGTGAGAGAGAGAGAGAGAGACAGAGAGACAGAGATAGAGAAAGAGAGGGGTATGGTTGGTAAAGAACGATAGAGAGAAAGAGAGAGGGGGAGAGTGAAGGAGAGCGTAACAGAGAGATAGAGTGAGAGAGAGAGGGGGGATTTCTGCAACGTGTCCTTGTCCAGTTGTTTAGAGAAGTAAAAAAAGTTAGAACGAATTTTACTCTTTTTGTTCCATTTGAATCACGTCTCTTTGACAGACGCAACATAACACGTGTTAGACATGCATTTTCTTCACACACACACACACACACATATATATATATAAGTATGTGAATGAATTATCCTAGTATTGATAATTCTGTTAATCGATACCTGGGTAGCAAATTCACGTCAGAAAACACGGTTGTAGCTGCATGCCAAGGGTAGAAACCCCGTGTTCTTGTGTGGTAATTTGTGTATTATTTAAAATGAATTAAAGAATGGAGTCGGACGGTGAAAGTAAAGGAATTGTGTTAAAATCTTCGTTCGACTCCATTCTTTTATTCATTTTATATATATATATATATATATATATATATATTATAGATAGATAGATAGATCTGTCTTTTCTCTTGTCAAGGATAATATTCCTCCAGCGTTCGCTGTTTTACCCTCGTTCTGGTCTACCGACCCTCCATGTTTGTTTTCGTTGTATGTCTCCACCGTCCTGTTTTTATTCCCAGCTTTCACTCTCCATAGATACCGAGTTTTGTTTTGGTATTTGTGGGAGCAACTACCTTTGAAGACTCATATTGTCGTTCAATGCTCGAAATGAGGAGTAGACAGGCAGCCGACAACTGATGAAGGGTCGTTCTTTATGTTACTTGTTCTGTTTTCCATTTGTTTCTCTCGTTGTTTGCGTATTCAATTCATTTGTTTTCGTATTTCATGTTGTTTACTGTTTGTGACGTCCTGTACCCATATATGCATATATATATATTATATATATATATATATATATATATATATATATATGCATATATATATATATATATATATATGCATATATATATATATATATATATATATATATATATATAATATATATATATATATAGATATATATATATATATATATATATATATATGCATATATATATATATATATATGCATATATATATGCATTATTATATATATATATATATATATATATATATATATATAATATATATATATATATATATAGATATATATGCATATATGGGTACAGGACGTCACAAACAATAAACAACACACACATATATATATATATATTATATATATATTTATATGTTTTGTGTGTATTTGCATATATATATATATATGTATATATATTGTTTATATTCACACTACAGACACACACACACATATATATATTATATATACATATATTTATACGACAAGCTTCTTTCAGTTTCCGTATACCAAATCTACTCACAAGGCTTTGGTCGACCCGAGGCTGTAGTCGAAGACACTTCCCCAAGGGCCGCGCTGTGGGACTGAACCCGGAACCATGTGGTTGGGAAGCAAACATCTAACCACACAGCCACACGTATATATGTATGCATGAATGTATTTATATATGTGTATATATGAATATGTAAAATTATGTATGTGTGTATGTATGTGTGTATATATATGTTTATATATTGGATCGTCCCATAAATAATGCGTTTTTTTCAACTGCATGAACTAAAAGTTGGAAGGGGACAGGATGAACTACCTGCATCAACTTGCTATAAAAGCTGGTAGTAATTTTCCCTTGTCCTTGTTCTTTGTGCAAGTTTTGAAGAGTGCAGTTCGATTTTAATAGTTATTTTTTTCAAAGCTATATTGGAAGTGACAAAGGAGCATATTCGGCATATTTTTCTGTATCAGCTCAATAAAGGCAAACAACACAACGGAAAGTGCGAGGAATATTAATGCAGTATATGAGGATTGGACAATAAGCGTCAGTGTCAACGATGGTTCCAGAAATTCCAAGCCGAAACTACAGCCTGGAAGACGAGCCTCGTCCTAGAAGATCTGTAGAGCTCGATAAGGACGTCCTGCAAATCCTGGGGGAACAAAATCCCATCGTAATTTTTGAGGAACTGGTAGAGAAGCCTGGATTTGGTCATTCAACCAGTCATTCAAGTCAGCGCTAGAAGGAAAAAACGATCATCTTCAGTTTCAAGACAAAAGGTGTTCTTCCATCAGGATAATGTTCGGCCACATACAGCGAGGATGACATTCCAAAGGCTGGAGCAGCTTGAATGGGAAACGATGCTCCATGCACCATTTTCGCGGGCATTGCCCCATCTCATTATCATTTGCTCTGGAGTCTTCAAAATATTAAGAAAGAACTTTGTTTATCTTAATTTTGAGAAAATAAAATTATTAAAAAAACCCGCAATATTTATAGGATGATCCAATGTGTGTGTGTGTGTGTGTGTGTGTGTGCGCGCGCATTTAATCCAAGATTTAATTTTGACCAACCACCAACTTAAAATTGTGAAAGAAAGTATCTTGTCTTGTTAATCGTCCTCTAAATCTTATAATCTTGCATATTATCTTTGTCCCAAATAAAGTGATCATTTGTATCAGGGGTCGATGAAACGGGGTAAATTACCGCAAGTGGGGTAAAAACGAAATTCTTAGGGCAATGAAGACTCATTAGACATAAATAAAATTATATAAAAAACCCTGTTTTTTGTTACGACAGCAATCTTTCTTCTGGCATGAGGAGACAGTCAAAAAGTTGCTGCCTTTTGCAACAACCGACCTTTGCGAACAAGGATTTTCCACTCTAATAAGCATAAAAACAAAGACGAGTGTTTGATTGGACCCTGAAGACTGAATCCAAATTTCTCTGGCATCAAAATGCCCCAATCTTGATGTAACTGTCACAAAAAAATGGAACATCATTTCTCCAAAATCTGAGTTGAAAAAGTTTCTAGAAAAATCCTTGTTTCATAATGAGGATATTAATGTATTTAATTGCATTTGTTTTATACTTTTTGTATTCATAACCGTATTCTCCATGTAAATAGATTCAAAAAGCTTTTGAATTCAAAGAATCTATGATTTTCTTCCTTTCAAATCAAGGGAGTAAAGTGTAACTACGAAATCAAAAGAAATTCAATTTATTGGATCTTTAGCGACTTCAGATATTGCTTATGACAATGTCACCAAATTTCAAAAGTGGATAAAACAAATTCTCATACTGGGGTGGAGGGGCTGAGATTCTAACTGGGGGTGCTGAGCACCCCATACATCCCCCCCCGTAGCTACGTGCCTGTACTGCACGTGGACTCAAACAGAGATTCCTTTACGGTGACGTTAGCGTCGACGAAAAATGATGTCTTTACGTTAATATGAAGCAGAGGTAAAAATGGCTTGGTCCTGAGAAGCAAGAAAATTATCAGTATTTGGTTGGACTGGGATGGGCGAATCTTCTACGGAATGTTTGAAAACAACCACACCATCAAAGCAGAGCTGTACATTCAAGAAATGCACCAGTTCCACGAGGCACTCCAGCTGAAAACGATCCGACCGGCAACATGGCGTGCTTCTTCAACTGCTAATTTCACCAAAAAACGATTTAGAAAAGCTCGTTTGAGAAGTTTTAACACAGCCGCCTTATTTTCCCGATAAAACGCCTTCAGATAATTATCTATGTTGGCGGCTCTCCAACAGTCTGCCAGGCGTTCCGATCAACAACGTGGAGCTGAAGACATGGTTCTATGAATTCTTCGAGTGAAGACCCAGTGATTCTTAGCGTCAGACTATTGACAAGCTAGTGGGACATTGGCAAGAAGTTGTGAGCAAAAATTTGATGTAAATTAATTTGCTAAGATTGTTGATGAAAAACAAAGATTAAAGTATATGATAGAAAAAAGAACCCTATATATATATATATATACACACACACACATACTAGAGTAAGCACGTGAATGCGAAACAAGGTGGAAAAAAATAGTACTCGAATACCAGAGTAATATGCTTTATTTAAAAGCAGCAAAAATACCACAAAAAGATCCTATTACTCAGTTTCACGTTCCCTTTCGTCGGACAATTTTGCTTAAACAAAACTGTCCGACGAACGGGAACGTGAAACTTTGAGTAACAGTTTATATATATATATATATCTTAATAATATTAAAACTCTAGAGATGTTTATTTGTACCCTAAATATCTCAAAACTAGTATATTTAATCTTTTTTTTTTTGCATATTTATTTTCATGCTTACCTTCGGCAGTGCAGTACAAATTTTTGTGACATTTGGACCTCTAATTATTAATGAAAACGAGTAAACACAATTTTTGTTAAAAAAATTTGTCTTGCGTGACGTCAATAGACACATACTGGATACACTCACATATAATGAATGTCATGGCTTGTCAATCAACACAAACACACGTCCGCTATCTGTAACACACACACACACACACACACACATAGTCTTCGCGGTCTCTAAACATAAAATAAAATGTCGATTTTTGACGTACACACTATTTTAATCATTTAGAAATATTTTTAACTGAGCGTGATTTCAAAAATGTAAGTTGTTTGTTCGTATAGTAATATTAGCTTTCTTTAAACAGACAATATTCTAATGTTTTTTTTAGAATTATTTTCAAGTCGTTAATTTCTGTTAAAATTTTTTTTATTTATTTACATTTATTTTAAAGTGAAAGAGAGGAAACAGTGAAAGATGTTTGTACTTGAATACGAAATGGACGTGTGTGTGAAAGAGAGAGGGGGAGAGAGAGAAATGAAACGAGAGAGAAAGAGAGAGATAGAGAGAAAACAGAGATAGAGAGTGAGTTAAAGGGATGTGTTGTCATGTATACATACATCAATACATATGCGTAAATCTCTTTTGTATGTATATGTGATTGTGTGTGTGAGAGAGAGTGAGTGAACGTGTATGTTCTCATGTATGTGTAAGTGGCACACACACACACACACACACACACACTCTCTCTCTCTCTCTCTCTCTCACACACACACACACACGTCCATTTCATGTACACGTTCATACATCTTTCAGTTTCTCCTCTTTTCCCTTTTAAAACAAAAGTAAATAAATAAATAAAAATTTTACGGAAATTAACGAACAAAACCAGCTGATCCAGATGACAGAGTCAAAGCCAAAGATTGCCCCAAGGGAATACCATTACAAAAATCTTACGAGTGCATTCAACGTATCTCAGTTCCAAAGATTTGGCTGCTATTTCTAGCACACCCTGCTACCACGTAACAACTATTTGCGATAAAGGACCCGAAATACCTGTTACGTGGTAGCAGGGCACGCAAGAAATAGCAACCAAATCTTTTCTTTTCCGGGGAATGGAGCCGTTTATGCATGATTTCGATATCACATTCGTTGGAAGCATACGAAATAACCTGGAAAAAAAACCCATGAAACAAAACTCCGTTGCTGGGAAACTCAGACTTTACTGGTGACCAAACGGGTCACGGGTAGTCTAGTCTAGTCTACTATATATATATATAACGGGAAGTTTTACGAAAATAAACAAAAGACGAAGGCAGGTGGAATACAAACAAACAATTGTATTAGTATGGCGCTCAGGAATATAAATAAAACAAGTCTTTTACGTTTCGAGCCTACGCTCTTCAACAGAAAGATACACAGAAAAGAAACACAGAAAGAAACAAGGAGAGAAAAAAATGCCTGCAGAGGCTAGCGATTCAACATGGCGATCTGATTTCGGCCAGAAGTCAAAGATCAAACGTGAGACGCAAGAGCAAAATTAGGGGAGATAATAGGGTTAAATGACCTCGCCCCAACATAAGAGTGTGTTTGTGTATGAGAGAGTATGTAGTGCATAACATACATAAACAATTGCAGCGTGGAAGGTGTTTATAAGCCATTTAAGAAATATACAAAAACCATTAGATTCACTTCAGCATTTAAATTTAATTTGCCAAAATATTTTCGTCACTTTGAGACCGCGACCTGTTCACTGACAAAAGATGCAGCACGAAATTTTGTCAGTGAACAGGTCGCAGTTTCAAAGCGATGAAATTATTTTGGCAAATTAAATGTAAATGTTGAAGTGAATCTAATGGTTTTTGTATGTTTCTTAAATGGCTTCCACGCTGCAATTGTTCATGTATATATATATATATATATATATATATATATATTATATATATATATAATATATATATATATAATATATATATATATATATATATATAGTAGACTAGACTAGACTACCCGTGACCCGTTTGGTCACCAGGAAAGTCTGAGTTTCCCAGCAACGGAGTTTTGTTTCATGATTCTTTTTTCATCCCAACTACCGCTCCACAACAAGTGTTGGTGTTTACGTTCCTGTAACCTAGCGTTTCGGTTGGAGGAGACCGACGAAATAAGTTCCGGGTTTTAAATATATAACTACTGCGGTCGATTCATTCGATTAAAAAAAAAATCTTGAAAGCAATGCCCCAGCATGGTCGCTGTCTCATGACTGAAATGAATAAAAAATAAAAGATACGTGTCTGTGTGTGTGTGTACCAAACACCATTTTAAACTCGTGTGTACGTTTATAGATGTGTGATGTTCTATAATTGATTGTTTCTCTACTTTTGTAAGGTCTTTCCTGTTGCTGTCACATATTGAGAGATTTTAAAATTACGTCAAAACTTTCGAATCTGGTATAGTGAAATAATTTTCCACGTTAAGTCCGATTTTTAAATTTATTTGTCGTTTATTTCACTACAATTGTTTCGACTCATTTACGCATCAGTAGCTCACGGGTGAGATGCTGTGCAATCGCCTTGCATCACAGGTGTAAAATGCGGCTCCTCGGGTGACTTTTGGTTGCAAGATTCTTTTTATGAGTTCGTGTGTTGAAGCATATTCTGTTGTGTCTGGGGAGAGTCATTCTCTTTTGGTGCCTTACACTGCAAAATTTCCACTTATTTCTTATTTATTTTCCTAAAATTTTCGTTGCGTCTTGCAACCTTTTCAATAGTCTTGACTATTTATTTATTTGTTCCAGAAAAACTTCAGAAAAATGTTACTGAGGCTGAAAGTTTAATCAGTTTTACCAAATCAGAAAATAGGATTTGGAAGCTGGCATTTTCTGCATGACAGCTGTCTATCACGAAATGAAAGCAAAAACATTAGGAGGAAGAATTATTAAACAAACGGAAGCAAAGCATTGCGATGACCAAAGTTGTAAGAAATTCTGAAGTTTTAATGAATAAAGTCATGTGAAACGGTCGAACAGACACGTAAATAATTAAAAAAGGAAAAATCCGCAAGTTTTTTGGTGAAAAATTGCTCAAATCTGTCCTTATCAAGAGGCCTATCTGTTGAGGAAGGGATGACCTGGCAGGGAATAAATAAAAAATCTATACAAAACATTCTATTGTAAAAATTGCCTGGCAACGACAGCCAATTCAGCTAGTATGTGTGTGTGTGTGTGTGTGTGTATACTTTATCACAATTTAGATTAGCTGAAATATGTTTGTCACATAATTCAGCTGCTAAAGGCAAATACACTTCATTTACCGTGGAAACAAAATCTCTCTTATGGTCAAAAGGTATGAAAACACCCCGTTCGTTCAGTGTCGCCATCTCTCGGGAATCTCAGACATTATACGTAAACACTGCTTTGCGCCATTATTTCGTTATATATCCTTTTAATGAAACGTTTTTTAGTTTGCATAAAAGATAACGACCAGCAATAGCAGTTTTACAGGGTTGTACTGAGCTGTGCCGATATAATGTAGGATAAATACAACAACAACAACAACAACAACAACAACAATAATAATAATAATAATAATTGATGAAATTTATAAACATTTTAATGCACCGCTACGCGCGTTTCTACAAGAGGTTTTTAAAAAATACATTTAACTGTTTATAAATTCCATCCAAGGATTATTATTGTTATTACTACACACACACACACACACGCACACGCACACACGCACAAACAAACAATCACACACAGACACACACATGTAGATAGATAGATAGATAGATAGAGAGAGAGAGAGAGAAGAGAGAGAGAGAGAGAGAGAGAGAGATGTATACAGAGAGATACACATATTCATGCATAATATGTAAGTTTTATTCGGTTAAAAGCTTTGTATAATGCTGTCTAAATCCCGTTCGCAGTTACTGGTTACCTGATGTTATCATACTGTAGAAATCCGATGCGACTGCAATTACCCCAGGAATTCCGTAGCATCCTTAAGTTTTTATATAAACAGATCAGAGACAGGAGAAACATGGAATTCGCGAGATTCTTTATTTAAAATCACTACAATTGTTTCCACTCATTTACGCATCAGTAGCTCACGGGTGAGATGCTGTGCAATCGCCTTGCATCACAGGTGTAAAATGCGGCTCCTCAGGTGAATTTTTCAACAAGTTCCTCTCTATATCTTCTCGTCATTTCACTTTGCTTTATAAAAATGATTAGTTAGGATGGTGCTGCTGTCTAGCAGTTCTCAGACGAAACCGAGAGACACATTGACAAACCAAAAATGAATACACCAATAAAAAAAAATGCAAAGATATATAAAAATACATAGATACAACATACATGAAATCAAAAACAAAATAAAAAATATATAGTTTATCTATACAGGAAATCAAAATAAAGATATAAATAGAAGCAAAAAGCTAGAAACTCCCATTTGAAGTATTGTGAGGGGAAAAGAAAGAGGGCCAGGAAATAAGGTTCTGAAGAAAACAGGAAAAAGAAACAGGAGATAAACCCCCCCCTTTTTTTGTTACACACACGCGCACACATACATACACCCACTCACACACACACATTTGCTTAAATATATACATTACTCTTACACACACTTCAAATCTACTCGCCATACATACAACTACGACACTGGACACACACACACTACTACTCAACACACACGCTGGCACGTTACATACGCCCCACCTCTTCCCCTCCCTTCCTTCCTCCTTCCTTCATTTTCTTACTACTGACCACTGTCTGCTATGCCTACTACTGTTCGCCCTACCTCACACGCCTACACACAGACGCACACACTAACATATACATATATTTTTTGTTTTTTTATCTCGCCTCACACACACATACACACACGCACACGCACACACTCACACATACACACACATCTGTTGCATTACCAACCCTGTCTCCACTCTTTTGGCTTTAAAAACCTACTTTGCTCTTGTTATCGTAAACTTCCGCCTTTCACCATGTGTACTTCGTAAACACCAGTCGTTTTTTTTTTTCTCCCTCTTGTTGCCCACTTTGGGATCTTTCTTTCCTCTCTCTTCCTTCTTTATGTTTCCGACGAAGAGCTCCGCTCGAAACGTCATACCTTCCTGCTTCCATCTTTCCTGAGCGCCTATTAATTATAATACTGTAATTGTTCCACGTGTTGTTGTTTTTTCTGTTTTCCCGTTTGGATTAAAATTATATATATATATATATATATATATATATAAGTTGAAGTTGTCTGTGTGTGGCAGGTTTGGTAGCCTTCAACTAACACTATCTCCTCCGAGACCCTGCGGCGCAAGTTGACCAAAATTGAGAGTATGATAGAAGAAGGCTTGCGCTTCCTTCCGCAGAAGAAAAAATTCAAATCGGACCATGTTAACACCAAAAATTATTTACATCAAAAAGGTGCTTTTTTTCTATGAAAATCCCTATTTTTTACGATTTTTTGACTGCTGTGTCGCCATTTTTCGGTGTATTTCAACCAGAAAAAAATTCACTTAAAGAGAATAACAAGCTACATAATGCAAAATTTTTACTTTTCAATAATTCCAATTCTAAAGGATCGAAACAAACCCGAGCAACGCCGGGCGATACTGCTAGTAAAGTAATAAAATTCGATCAGTCATTTAGCACATGTCAATCGTCTCTAAAACTTTCCTTCATACGTCCAGTTTCTTTCCTTTCGAGTCCACTTGTCGTCTGCCTTTTCTTACAACGATTGTTCCTGCAATTTGTTACCCCTGTTTAATATATATTTCATGAAGCGATAAGAAACGATGAGCTGTTGTGTTTGCTAAGCCACCCCACCCTTGCATTGGGTGCCACACGGTCACTTGGTGGGTATTCAACATTGTTTCATATGTTTGTTCCATTCTCGATCCACACCTGGATCATAAGGGCCGGTTTCCCGATTTCCTTGGCGTATAGGTTCCCCACCTGAACGGGACGCCGGTCCGTCGCAGGTGAGCTGCAAGATGCAGGAGGAAAGAGTGAGAGAAAGTTGTGACGAAAGAGTTAGCAGAAGTTCGCCATTACCTTCTGCCGGAGCCGTGTTTCGCTCATAAACACACACATCGCCCGGTCTGAGATTCAAACCCGTGATCCCTCGACCGCGAGTCCGCTGCTCTCACCACTAGACCATGTGCCTCCACTTTGTTTCATATGTACACACCTATATATACATATAGATGTACACATACACATGCATATATACATACTAGCTTATAAGGGTGGATGTCAGTGTGTCAGACTTCCTCAACTTTAATAAATCCTTTCTACTAACTTAGTACTAATTTTATCGGCTCTGGAAGGATGAAAGGCAATGTCGACCATGGCGGAATTCGAACTCAAAACGTTAACGGCAGACGAAATACCGGTAAGCAATGGCGTCAGTCCGACCAAAGCTTTGTGAGTGGATTTCGTAGACGGAAACTGAATGAAGCCCGTCGTATATATGTGTGTGTGTGTGTGTGGTGTGTGTGTGTGTGTGTTTCTCCTCCACCCACGATTGACAACCGGTGTTGATGTCTTTACGCCCACGCAACTTAGCGGTTCGACAAAAAGGAATGACAGAATAAGTACCAGGATTAAGAAGAATAACTGGAGTCGATTGGTGCGACTAAAACTCGTCAAGGTCGTGCTCCAGTATGGCCGCAGCCTAATGACTGATTCAAGGAAATAAATGTCTGTACACACACACGCATTGTTGAAAGTGTATCTTCCTCTTCACAGTTTCGCCTGAGAATTGCTAGAATGCCACAACCGCCCAGTCATGCATTCTGAGAAGGCAAAGGGAAACGGCGAGAAGACATGGCGAGGGACTTGTTGAAAAAGGCAGCTGAGGAGGAGCATTTTACGCCTGTGATGCAAGGCGATTGATTGCACAGCATCTCACCTGTACGCTACAGGTGTGAAAGTGAGTCGAAACAATTGTAGTGATTTTGAAGGAAGAAAATCGTGAATTCCATTTTCTGTCTCTGAGCTATGCAACGTGTGTATGTGTGTGTGTGTGTGTGTGGTGTGTGTGTGTGTGTGTGTGAGCGTGCGTGCGTGTGTGTATGTCTGTCTGTCTGTCTGTGTGCGTGTGTATGTGTGTGAACGTGCGTGCGTGTGTGTGTGAGTCTGTCTGTGCGTGTGCATATGTGTGTGTGTGAGCGGTGCGTACGTATGTATGCATGGATGAATGGATGGATGTGTGAGTATCCATGCATTTATACATACATAAGTACATACATACACACACACACATACATACATACGTATACGTTTACACACGCATAAATGGATATATGAGAATGTCCTTGACCTCTTCTACAAAACGAGAGCTATGTCGAAAACTGATTCATCCATATCTACAACATGACCGATCGGATTTGTAGCGTAAATATGAATGTAATCGACTCCGGATACCAAAATAATCCCCATCTTTGGTGTCCAATGGAACGTCGGCCTGCTGCGGCGAGCATTGTAAGGGAGACAATCCATTCTACACAGTTGCCTCCCTTATTACACCCTTGCCAAACGTTTTGGAACTTCACTCAAGTTAATTCCTTTGAAAGGAAAAAGGGACGAATTGAACCCTGAAACACAGAAATCGAAGTTGACCCCCAACGTGATTGGAAGTGAAATAAATAGTTTAAAGTGTTTCGTATTGTAAATTTACATTTTGAGCTGCAATTTTGACAGGTTTCCGCGCTCAGTATTAAAGAAACCCAATCTTTACCATAAACAGCCTTGTTTTAAGCAAAGGAAATGTTTGCAGCCACAACATCACTGAAAACTGATCGATGCCAATAATCGATCGGTATTGGTATAAAATCTCTCTCAGAACATTATTATAAACCAATAAATTGGACCAGTATATGACTGGTATTGATTTTATGGACCGTTAGATGTATTTACGTCAAAAGCATGACGTAATATTTGCACAGTTTTATGTCGCAAATTAAATTTAGATTTAACATTCCTGACACTGATCCGGGAGAGAGATATCCGCATCGGGATTATCGCTGTCATCGTCATCATCGTTGTCGTCATCTTTATTGTGGTGGTAGTGGTGGTGGCCGCCGTCGCCTTCATTTTCATAGAAGTGGTGGGAAGAGTAGTAGTGATGGTGGTAATGGTGGTAGTAGTAGCAGTAGTACTAGTGGTGGTAGTAGTAGTAGTAGTAGTAATGGTGGTGGTAGTAGTAGTAGTAGTAGTAGTAGTAGTGATGGTGGTATTAGTATTAGTAGTAGTAGTAGTGATGGCGGTGGTGGTGGTGGCCGTGGTGGTGGTGCTGGTGGTCGTAGTGGTGGTGGTGGTTCTGGTGGTGGTGCTGGTGGTAGTGGTGGTGGTGCTGGTGCTAGTGGTAGTGGTGGTGGTGCTGGTGGTGGTAGTGGTGGTGGTGGTGCTGGTGGTGGTAGTGGTGGTGGTGGTGCTGGTGGTGGTGCTGGTGGTAGTGGTGGTGGTGCTGGTGCTAGTGGTAGTGGTGCTGGTGGTGGTGCTGGTGCTAGTGGTAGTGGTGGTGGTGCTGGTGCTGGTGGTAGTGTGGTGGTGGTGGTGGTGGTGGTAGTGGTGGTGGTGGTGCTGGTGGTGGTGCTGGTGGTAGTGGTGGTGGTGCTGGTGCTAGTGGTAGTGGTGGTGTGGTGGTGGTGCTGGTGCTAGTGGTAGTGGTGGTGGTGGTGGTGCTGGTGGTAGTGGTGGTGGTGGTGGTGCTGTGGTAGTGGTGGTGGTGCTGGTGGTGGTGCTGGTGCTAGTGGTAGTGGTGGTGGTGGTGGTGCTGGTGGTAGTGGTGGTGCTGGTGGTGCTGGTGGTAGTGGTGGTGGTGGTGGTGCTGGTGGTAGTGGTGGTGGTGGTGGTGCTGGTGGTAGTGGTGGTGGTGCTGGTGCTGGTGGTAGTGGTGGTGGTGCTGGTGCTGGTGCTGGTGGTAGTGGTGGTGCTGCTACTGCTGGTTATGTGGTGGTGGCCGTGGTGGTGGTGGTGGTGGTGGTTGTAGTGTTGGTTGTCGTCACCCACCCGATTTTAATGTCCTTCCACCATTTTGTAGCTCCACAGTTCTTAAAAACACCGAAACATTCCGCATTTCTCAGAGAAAGAGAGCTTTTCTTTCCAACGAGCAACAATTCCCTAAACCATTTCCCTTCTTACTCTAATTAATCCCATTAATTACATCAACCTTTACCTTAATTAACAGCTACATCTTCCAGCGGACACATCTAATGGGCTAACAGTATTATTACTTCGTAATACGAGTACAGCGGGCTGGCAGAACCGTTAGCACGCCGGGCGAAATGCTTAGCGACATTTCGTCCGTTTTTACGTTCTGAGTTCAACTTCTGCTGGGGTTGACTTTGCCTTTCATCCTTTCAGGGTCGATAAAATAAGTACCAGTTGAGTATTGGGGATCGATGTGATTGTCTTACTCCCCAACTCCCGAAATTGCTGGCCTTGTGCCAAAATGTGAAGTCGTTATTACGTCGACGTCACTTCACGTAACTCTTTATTTCGGCAATATTTCCAGCGAACCGCGACATTGGGCGTAAGGATCTGACTAATGAATATTCCCGCTTCATATCTTTATATATAAAACTGTAGTTGTGTGAGTGTCTGTCCCCTTCGATTTAGATTCCTAACTCCTCCCACATTTTGCGGTGCAGTTTAACCAAAACCGGGTATCTTATAGTCGTGATTCATATCGAGCCCTTTGGGTATTAGCGCGCGTCTACGATGAGTCTACGATTTAAAAAAAAATTTACCATCATTTTTTTCCATTTAATGCATTTTTTCGCTATTATATAAGGGAAGTAACTCTCTAAAAATGTCTACGATGAGTCAACGATTTAAAAAAAAATTTTACCATCATTTTTTTTCCATTTTTAGTGCATTTTTGGCTATTTTTTGGCTATAACTCTCTAAAAATGCTTATATAGTTATTTCCCTTACAAACCCGAGCAATGCCGGGCGATACTGCTAGTTCCTGTATAATTTGGTGTACCTTTCACTTGCTAAATAAGGACCCATGTTAAATAAAGTTGATGTAATGACACTCAGTTAGCCCACTCGATATGTCTGACACAAGAACTGAAGGCAGGTGTAATTAATAGAATGGGGAAAGAAGTCCCAGCTTTTATCTTTGGACGGTTTGATGGAATTACCTCTGTTCACAGCATCTTCGCTGTCTACCTGCCTGCCTGCCTGCCTGCCTGCCTGCCTGCCAGTCAGTCAGTCTGTCTCTCGCTCTTTCTCCTCCCTCCTCTTTCTGTCTGATGGACAGTTTATACCATATGATGGCGGAGGTAAAGATCATGGGGATTTTTTATTTTACTCTTTACTCTCTTTTACTCTTTTACTTGTTTCAGTCATTTGACTGCGGCCATGCTGGAGCACCGCCTTTAATCGAGCAACTCGACCCCGGGACTTATTCTTTTTGTAAGCCCAGTACTTATTATATCGGTCACTTTTGCTGAACCGCTAAGTAACGGGGACATAAACACACCAGCATCGATTGTCAAGCGATGTTGGGGGGACAAACACAGACACACAAACACACACACGCATATATATATATACATATACATATATACGACGGGCTTCTTTCAGTTTCCGTCTACCAAATCCACTCACAAGGCATTGGTCGGCCTGAGGCTAAGTAGAAGACACTTGCCCAAGGTGCCACGCAGTGGGACTGAACCCTGAACCATGTGGTTGGTAAACAAGCTACTTACCACACAGCCACTCCTGCGCCTTTTAATTTTTTCTTTTTCTTTTTCTCTCTTTTTTAAAAAATTTTTTTACAGGAACACACCATATCGAGGGCGGAGATTCCGAATCTGTAAAAAAAAAATCTGTATTTCAAAATTTAAATCCACCCACAACACCCCACGCCACCTCACCCCTATTTCTTAAATTTTCACTTTTTTAAAAAATTTATTTTGGAGAAATACGTAGAAAAATACGGAGATTATGAGTCTGAAAAAAAAATTAAATACACCCCCCCCCTCCAACCTGTGACAAGAAGTGAAATTTATTTATTATTTTTTTGCAGATTCGGAATCTCCGTCCTCGATATAGTGTCTTCCTGAAGGCGGCGAGCTGGCAGAAACGGTAGCACGCCGGGCGAAATGCTTAGCGGTATTTCGTCTGCCGTTACGTTCTGAGTTCAAATTCCGCCGAGGTTGACTTTGCCTTTCGGGGTCGATAAGTTAAGTACCAGTTACGCACTGGGGTCGATAGAATCGACTTAATCCCTTTGTCTGTCATTGTTTGTCCCGTCTGTGTTTAGCCCCTTGTGGGTAGTAAAGAAATATATATTGTGTGTTCCTGTAAGAAAAACAAAAATCGTAAAGTGGGTTCGGTCCAGGATCTCTACCTCCGCCCAAAAATGATTTACAAATGTAAACACCTAAAGCTCCACAAGGCTCCGGCAGGGGGTGGTGGTGATCCCTGCTGTACTCTTTCACCACAACTTTCTCTCACTCTTTCTTCCTGTTTCTGTTGTACCTGTATTTCAAAGGGCCAGCCTTGTCACACTCTGTGTCACGCTGAATATCCCCGAGAACTACGTTAAGGGTACACGTGTCTGTGGAGTGCTCAGCCACTTACACGTTAATTTCACGAGCAGGCTGTTCAGTTGATTCGGATCAACCGGAACCCTCGTCGTCGTAACCGACGGAGTGTTTCTGCTAAGCTGTCCGTAACAATATGAGGATCAAACGGGGAAATCGTTTTCTGCTATCGAAACGTTTCTAAACTATAATTTTCAGTATTATTCCAATGAAGTCGGGATCGAATTTCATTTCAGTCTATGAATGTTCAATAACTATTTTCGATGGAAAATAAATTAATTAATCCCGTTTTCCGTTTTCTTCCTTCAAGACTCGTTTCGACGATTCTTCATCTGACCCGAGACGTGTTGAGTACAAGGGAGGTAACTGTAGACAATGGATTGTCTCCCTTACAATGCTTGCTGCAGTGAACCATCAATTTCAGAAAGTTTTTTTTACACGTGGAGGTGAGGGAATGACCGTTCGAATACCATTAACGACCATTTTATCTGTTGTCCCTGCTGGAGCAATTACACCTACTTATACCCCTCGCAACACTGTTGTGTCCTTGTGTCAAGTTTAAAGATATATCTATCTATCTATCTATCTGTCTATCTATCTATCTATCTATCTATCCATCTGTCTATCTATCTATCTATCTGTCTGTCTGTCTGTCTGTCTATCTATCTATCTATCTATCTATCTATTTAGCTATCCATCTGTCCATCTCCTTCTCTTTATCCATCCATCCCTCTCTCCCTCCCTCCATCCCTCTCTCTCTTCATCCCTCTCTCTCTCCCTCCCTCCTCCCCTCCATCCAACCATCCATTTTTCTTTTCCATTTCCTCCATAGCCATTGCAACAAAGAATTTCTGAAGGGAAACAGCAGAGCTAACATTTCACGCTAAATCATGGACTCTTATCTTTTCCAAGTGCAGCTTGAATTAAACTCCTCTGCATTGCCAGAGTGGCTATCTGGCCTCCGTGCCGGTGGCACATAAAAGACACCATTCGAGCATGATAGTTACCAGCATCGCCTTAATGGTACTTGTGCCAGTGGCATGTGTAAAAGATTCGAGTCAGGTCTTTGCCAGTACCGCCTGAATGGCCCCGTGCCAGTGGCATGTAAAAGCACCCACTACACTCTCGGAGTGGTTGGCGTTAGGAAGGGCATCCAGCTGTAGAAACTCTGCTAGATCAAACTGGAGCCTGGTGTAGCCATCTGGTTCGCCAGTCTTCAGTCAAATCGTCCAACCCATGCTAGCATGGAAAGCAGACGTTAAAAGATGATGATGATGATGAGTGCAGATTTATCTTAACTTACTGAAGACCATTGAAGCCTGGTTCAACCAAGGCTAGCGTAGCCAAGCTGAAGCTGTGCTCAGCGGGGCTCACATCAACCAACGATAACTTCGAATCTAAGAGATTACATAAAGAAGATAACAGATCAAAATGAAGAAAAATAATCAAAAACAAAGGCAATAATGAGAATTAATCAGGACGATTAAGATTAAATTTTAATTAGAATTAAATTGACCTGATAATCATTTTATTAGGATCACCAGTATCAAAGTCACCGTTTCTCTGCTTACGAAATACAGATCGTATCCACTTACTATAGAATGATATTTTACTAAATACCGTCAAGTTATACCCAATTCCTCCAGAGTTTGCTCCAGCCAGGACGTATCTGCTTCTGGCATTACTGTAGCAAAATAGACCCGCCCCAGAATCCCCCTGAAATTCAAGAGAAAACAATAACAATTACCAAATTAATAATAATAATAATAATAATAATAATAATAATAATAATAATAATGATTGGAAGTGTTATCATGTACATTGTTTTGTCTTGGTATAAAAGATGGGCTACAGCAAATATTCTGCTCAATACCACAGATTTGCTTGTCAGTTGCTTGACCTTAACAAGTTGAGCATGTCCCTTAGTGGCTGACGATATGTGCATCTCTGATCACGAGCAGAAGTAGTGGGGGAGCATCATAGCCATGTGTTGAGAGGGATTCTTTGGGGTTTGAATAATTCAGCTTTGGAAACATGGGTGTTTCGTTCAACATCCTTAAACAACCCTTATTCAGGGACCTTTTGAACAGGATGGACTACTCAACCTGAAGAAAATTCTAGCTGGACCCCACCTGCAAGGTCATGCGCTGTTTGTCTTGATATCAGATCACCATGTTGTGCACATTTGGTTGTGATGCATGTGTCTGGTGTACCCTTATCAGACAGGCACTCATAATGGGTAAAATGGGCTTCCTATAATTGTACCCCAGTGTCACTTTGATGGCGTGCACTGCTCTCTCACTTGATAATAATAAATGAATAAATAAAAGTAAAAAGTAAAAAATAAAACAGTAAACAACTGTTTTATAATTATCAGTCTGTCTATCTGTCTGTCTATGTACGTCTGTCTGTCTGTCTGTATGTATGTATGTATGCTATCTATCTGCCTATATATTTATGTGTGTGTGTATATATATATATATATATATATATATATTATATATATATATATATATATATATAATATAATATAATATAATATAATATAAATCTTTATATATAAAATTCAAGTTGTGTGTGTGAGACTCTGTCTCCCCCGATTTAGATTCCTAACTACTCCCACATTTTGCGGTGCAGTTTAACCAAAACCGGGTATCTTATAATCGTCATTCACATCGAGCCCTTCTGGGTATTAGCGCGCGTCTACGATGAGTCTACGATTTAAAAAAAAATTTACCATCATTTTTCCGCATTTTAATTGAATTTTGCTCGGGTTATATAAGGGAAGTAACTCTCTAAAAATGCTTATATAGTTATTTCCCTTACAAATCCGAGCAACGCCGGGCGATACTGCTAGTAATATATAAATATATGCATATATACATATATATATGTACATGCCCACATCTATATGTATATATACATGCATATATGGGTACAGGACATCAAAAAAACGTTGAACACAATGAGAAACAAAAACGTAAAAACAAAAACATAGAAAACGAACAACACAAAACACAAACAGAGAAACGAGACATACAACATAAAGAAAATTCCCCCTCATCAGTTGACCCCGTTTCATCTACTCCGCATTTCGAAGGCAAGAAAAAGACCTGACTTTGTTGAAACGGTCCTTCCCGCAAAGCAAATTAAATAAAATTTGGGATTTTTATATATATATATCTGACTGTCTATCCGTCTGTCTGTCTCTCTGTATCTATCTAATTAGATGTACTATTCTGTACGTGAATAGGTGTAAATAATTATCATAATTAAAGTTATTAATTACTCTTACTCTTTTACTCTTTTACTTGTTTCAGTCATTTGACTGCGGCCATGCTGGAGCACCGCCTTTAGTTGAGCAACTCGACCCCGGGACTTATTCTTTGTAAGCCCAGTACTTATTCTATCGGTCTCTTTTGCAGAACCGCTAAGTGATAGGGACATAAACAAACCAGCATTGGTTGTCAAGCAATGCTAGGGGGACAAACACAGACACACAAACACACACACGCATATATATATATATACATATATACAACGGGCTTCTTTCAGTTTCCGTCTACCAAATCCACTCGCAAGGCTTTGGTCGGCCCGAGGCTATAGTAGAAGACACTTGCCCAAGGTACCATGCAGTGGGACTGAACCTGGTACCATGTGGTTGGTAAGCAAGCTACTTACCACACAGCCACTCCTGCGCCTATTAATTACTGAAGTTAATTACAAATTGAGACCCGGAATGTATTGACTTACATTAGCTGTGGTTTGTAACTTCGGCATGAACCTTTTCATGCAAATGTCAGAATCTTCGGAGAAAGAGCTGTTCTCAGACCTGCAGTCTTTTGGGTTCGTCATGACCATCACTCCCTCATGTAACGTATTTGTTAATATCTTTTTTTTGCGACCTACAAATACAAATAATCTTTTCTATTAAAGGCACAAGGACTGAAATTTGGGAGAGAGGGGACTAGGCAGTTACAGCGACCCCAGTACACAACAGGTACTTCATTTATTGACCTCGAAAGGATGAAGGACAGAGTTAACCTTGGCAGAGTTTGAACTCAAAACGTAAATACGGATGAAATGCTGCCAAGCATTTTGCCTGGTGTGCTAACGATTCTGCCAGCTTGCTGCCTTGATATAAATAATGATGATGACAACGACGATGACGACTATGATGACGATGATGACGACGATGATGATGATGATGACAATGATGATGATGATGACGATGATGACAATGATGACGACGATGATGACGATGATGACGACGATGATGACGATGATGACGTCGATGACGACGATGACGACGATGATGATGATGACGACGATGACGATGATGACGATGATGACGACGATGACGACGATGATGATGATGATGACGATGATGACGATGATGATGATGATGATGATGATGATGATAGTAATAATAATAATAATAATGTAAATGTGGAAGTTACTGTCAGGAGGAATTGCAGAAGAACTGTATAAGTTTCTTGATGAAAACGATATATTACCGACAGAACAAAAGAACTGTAGAAGGAGATGCAGAGGTACCAAAGATCAACTATTGATAGACAAAATGGTAATCCAAGATTGTAAACGAAGGAGAACAAATCGTGGATCATGGAGTGCTTGGATCTGTTTGGAATTGCGAGGAATGTAACGTGTTTCCTGAAGAGAAGTATGGTGGGAGGGAAAACTGAACTGACATCTTACAGAAAAAAGCTTGGGCACCTTGGGTATCTGAAGAGGGATTTTCCAGGGTGGCAGCCTATCTCCATTGCTTTTTTTTCTCTGCATGATACCCCTGACCTTGGTACTCAAGAAAGTGAACCTGGAGTACCAACTAAAGGAAAGATCCCAAACAATCGGCCACCTCCTCTTCATGGATGAAATGAAACTTTATGGCAAAGATGAGACACAAGTCAGTTCCTTGGTGAACATGGTTCACTGTTTTAGAACTGATATTAGAATGGAATTTGGACTGAGAAAGTGTGGAGTAATTTACCTAAAAAGAGGCAAAGTACAGTCCCTAGCAGGGATAGAATTACCAAATAGAAACTTGAATAAGCAAATTGAAATGGAAGGATACAAATACCTTGGTGTACTTGAGTTCAATGAGATAAACGAAGAGGACATGAAAGAGCAACTGAGGATGGAGTATTTCCGAAGACTGAGGTTGGTGTTGACTGGATGGAATAACATTCAAGCAGTTAATATGTGGGCGATAGCATCACTTCGGTATGAAGCAGGAATTATAAAATGGCAAAAGAGAGAAATGAAGAAAATGGATGCCAAGACCAGAAAAATGTTGAGAGTACGCAGGGCCTTCCATTCTAAGAGTGACACCGATAGGCTGTACTTGTCCAGAAGAAAGGATGGGAGAGGTTTGATCAGTTGCCAGGACTGTATTGAAGCAGAGGAATATAAAAAGCCTAGGTATATAAAAAACGCTGTGGAGCCACTGTTGAAACACACAAAGAAGGCCAGTGTCATCAAAGCTGAAAATTGTGGACCTGCCACATGATAAAAACTGGTGGGAACAGAAACCACCTCCAATACTTGAAAATGACCGCGTCACACTCCTCTGAAACTTCACCATTCAAACTGACAGAAAGATAGATGCAAATAGGCCAGACGTTATGTTGAAAGACTTCAGACCAAAATCATGCCTCCTCATTGATATGACAACCCATTAACCACTTCTATAAGGTGCAAAGGCCTTAGATTTTGGCGAAAGGGGACTGGTCAATTACATCAACCCCAGGACTCAACTGGTATTTATTTCATCAACCCCAAAAGGGCACAAAGCAAAGCTGGAGTTTGAACTCAGAACGTAAAGACAGACAAAATGCTGCTAATGATTCTGCCAGCCTGCCACCATAGTGATGATGATAATGATGATGATGACGACGACAATGATGATGATGATGACGGTAGTAGTGATGATGATGATGATGACAACGACGACGACGATGATGATGCTGATGATGATGATGATGGTGGTGGTGGTGGTGATTCTTTCTAACCTTGACCCAGTGCCATGAGTTTTGTCAGTTTTACATTGAGCCCAGTGTTTGACTGGTTGTTTTTTTTTCTTTCATTGACTCAGAAAGGATCAAAGATTAAGATGAAAGATTAAGATGAAAGATTAAGATGAAAGATTAAGATGAAAGATTAAGATGAAAGATTAAGATGAAAGATTAAGATGAAAGATTAAGATGAAAGATTAAGATGAAAGATTAAGATGAAAGATTAAGATGAAAGATTAAGATGAAGATTAAGATGAAAGATTAAGATGAAAGATTAAGATGAAAGATTAAGATGAAAGATTAAGATGAAAGATTAAGATGAAAGATTAAGATGAAAGATTAAGATGAAAGATTAGAATGTAAAGAGTTGGAAGAAAAGCTGCCAAAGTATTTCCTTTGATGTGTTTCCAGGATTTTGTCACCTCGATGCCTTAATATTGGTTTCAAATTTTGGCACAAGGCCAGCAATTTTGGCAGAGGGGTTAAGTTGATTAATATCAGCCCCAGTGTTCAATTGGTGCTTATTTTATTGACCCCAAAAGGGATGAGAAACAAAGTTGCCCTCGTCAGAATTGGAACTCAGATGGACAAAATGCTGCAAAGCAATTTGCCTGGCATTTTAACAATTCTGCCAGCTCACTACCTTACACTGCCTCACACTGCCTCACACTGCCTCACACTGCCTCACACTGCCTCACACTACCTTACACTGCCTCACACTGCCTCACACTGCCTCACACTGCCTCACACTGCCTCACACTGCCTTACACTGCCTCACACTGCCTTACACTGCCTCACACTGCCTCACACTGCCTCACACTGCCTCACACTACCTTACACTGCCTCACACTGCCTCACACTGCCTCACACTGCCTCACACTGCCTCACACTGCCTCACACTACCTTACACTGCCTCACACTGCCTCACACTACCTTACACTGCCTCACACTGCCTCACACTACCTTACACTGCCTCACACAGCCTCACACTGCCTCACACTGCCTCACACTGCCTCACACTACCTTACACTGCCTCACACTGCCTCACACTGCCTCACACTGCCTCACACTGCCTCACACTGCCTTACACTGCCTCACACTGCCTCACACTGCCTCACACTGCCTCACACTGCCTTAATAATGACAATAATTCATTCTGCCATAGGCACAAGGCCTGAAATTTTAAGGGAAAGAACCAATCGATTTCATCAACCCCACTACATGACTGGTACTTATTTTATTAACCTCCAAAAAGACAAAAGGCAAAGTTCACCTTGGGGAAATTTGAATTCAGAATATAAAATCTCAAGAAATAGTGTTAAGGATTTTGTCAGATGCCTGAATGGTTCTGCCAGCTTGAAGCCCTAATGATGATGATGATGATGATGATGACAACAACGACAATGATGATGATGATGATGGTAAAGACAACAACAACCACTGCCTCAGCAACAACAACCAACAACAATTAAAACAAACAGGATTAACATAGAATTAATGACATCAAAGCCATTTTTATACTTACTTAATCTCCCCCAACCTGCCACATAGCAGGTATCCTTCAAGTTGTTCACATCCACTGGTTTAATCATTTCGGCAATCTGCACAGATTTCGACAGTTGCACTGGAACTTTGGTGTACAACATGGCAATGTCGTTTCCTGTTGATTCCAAGAAAATCAAAAAAAAGGAAAAAGATTGGAATGATGAACGGATTAAGTTGAAAATATTCAAATAAGGAGAAGCAAATGAAATTTAGTTAATCCCTGGTTGCCATATTTCCCAGCATGCAATTTGACAAATAATATGGTCTAAACATTCAAACAGAGTTTAATGCTGGAAGAACAACTTTGAGTAAATGTTTTCTAATCCTTTTGTTACCAAGCTGGCTGAAACCAGCTCTGGCTCTGTAGTACAAATGTCTTGTTTTCATAAGTTTTGAATTAAAATCTTCTACCAAACCTTAGTCACAATTCATGTTCCTAACACTAACTTAATGATAGCCAAATTATTTTACTAAATTCTTTGTTATCATCATTATCATCATTTAACGTCCGCTTTCCATGCTAGCAAGGGTTGGATGATTTTGACTGAGGACTGGTGAACCAGATGGCTGCACCAGGCTCAAGTCTTGATCTGACAGAGTTTCTACAGCTGGATGCCCTTCCTAACGCCAACCACTCTGAGAGTGTAGTGGGTGGTTTTACGTGCCACCTGCACGGGGCCATTCAGGCGGTACTGACAATGACCTCGCTCAAATCTTTTTACATGTGCCACCGACACAGGTGCCAGTGAAGCAACGTTGGTAATGATCAGCGACGTTGGTTATATTTAAAATTAATTGAAAGAAACACAGAGCCTCTCAAAAGAAATACTCATAGCAATAGAACCATATTTACCATATTCATCTATATTGACCCTTTTGACACCAACCAGCTTAAGACTGCCCCTGACCCAATGATACAGATTCCTTGTTTTAAAATAATCTAAATTAAAGCCTGTCATCAAAATTTGATGTTAATTTAGGATCTAAACAGCAGCTTAATAACGATGCAATTATTTTACCAAATTTTTTAATATTTTCAAAATTAATTAAAACCGGTGTTAATTTATTTCAACAGAAATATTGTAACAAAAGGATGAATAGTTTAAGTTTTATTTGTAAAACCACAGAGGGAAAAAGATAATAATTAATTCGTTTGTTAGCCATAAGGACTCACATAAAATTACATTAAAAGACATACAACAACAAAAAAGACAAAAACAAGATGAAAGAATGGGGTTTACAATGTGAAAACAATATAACAATGATCAAAAATTAAACAAATTAAAACTCCCAATAAGGGAGGTGCATTAAGGACCTCATGAAAAAACCTACAAAAGTCACAGGTACCTGAACAACAGGGCAAGAACCATTCTCCTTTTCTTTAATAATATGCCTAAATGCTTATATAGTAATGAACCAGTTCCAGCATTTGATCCTCAGAAGAGAAGAGTTTGGTAAAACAGTCAAAGTTACTATCTTCAGTTTGGTTTCGGTGCCAATCTTTAGCAATGGTCATAAATATTGGTTATTGACTGAAAGATCCTCTGATGGATCTCTCGAATAATGTCACTTGACAAATTGCATAGCTTAGAGATCAAGGAATCTCTCCAAGATGAGTTGTTACTTTTCCACTTAGAGAGGTCACAGTCCCGGTACTACAGACATGTAATCAGGAAAAGACCCAAAGGCAGATTCTTCAAGAACTAGTTAACCAGCAGGGGACCCAGGGGAAGACTGAGAACAAGATGGCTAGATAATATCCAGAGTTTCATTTGATTAGACTTGGGGATCAAACCAGAAAGTCTAATGACAGTTGCTTCTGATAGGATCGTATGGGGAAGGTTCTTGACAATTCTACCACTACAGTCCACCTAGGAATAATGGATGGAGAAGATGAACAGACAGAATTTTTGCAAGACACCAAGATGGTAGAATCGTTACAACACCAAAGAAATGCTTTGTGCTATTTGTTACAATTCTTTACATTCAGAGTTCAAATCACACTTGAGTCTACTTTGCCTTTCATTCCTCCAGGGTTGAGAAAATAAAGAACCACTCAAGTACTGAAACTGAGTGCACCTTCAACGCTTCAAGTTGTTGCTTTTGAGTCTAAATCAGAAACCATTTACGAGGTTGAGCCCTCCCTCAGATGTCATTTGCCTGAGGTGCTGCAACAAGGAATTGAACACAGCACTGAGGGATTGAGAAACAGACTTCTTAATAACACAACCTGAGCTTTTACAGAAGGAACTGTTGGTACCATCACCACCATGTCCACCACTACCACTACTACTAACACCACCACCACCATAGCCATCATTATCTCAACCACCACCACCACCACCACCACCATGCATACTCAGAAAGAAAGAATGTCGGTCCACGTACTTCTGCCGGTTACATTCCCACCATAGTCTGGGTGGCGGATGACGGCTTTAATTGTGTATTTCCTTCCAGAGAATTTTTTGTTGTCTCCAACATAAACTTCAATGGGTGGGGGTTTAAAACTGGGGAGAAACAAAGGCAGAGATTATGTTGGATTTGTAACGTATACGGAACATGGATGAGAGAGCTGGAGGCCAGGAGGTGTTTGTATTGAATTAGTAAGATAGATGGAGGGTGGAGGATAGAACTGGAGGCCAGAAGGTGTTTGTATTGAATTTGTAACATAGATGGAGGGTGGATGAGAGAGCTGGAGGCCAGAAGGTGTTTGTATTGAATTAGTAACATAGATGGAGGGTGGATGAGAGAGCTGGAGGCAAGGAGGTGTTTGTATTGAATTAGTAACATAGATGGAGGGTGGAGGATAGAACTGGAGGCAAGGAGGTGTTTGTATTGAATTAGTAGCCTGAATGGAGGATGGATGAGAGAGCTGGAGGCAAGGAGGTGTTTGTATTGAATTAGTAACATAGATGGAGGGTGGAGGATAGAACTGGAGGCAAGGAGGTGTTTGTATTGAATTAGTAGCCTGAATGGAGGATGGATGAGAGAGCTGGAGGCCAGAAGGTGTTTGTGTTGAACTGGTATGGATGGTGGATGAGAGGGCTGGAGGACAGAGTGTCTTTGTGCAACCCATAGCAGTGATATAAGAGTCAGGTTGTGAGGTCAAGGAATATATTGTACACAAATGATAAATGATACACCATGCTTTACATATATACTTTGATATTCATTGCCAAACACAATTTTAGGGGTAGGCATGGCTGTGGGGTAAGAAGCTTGCCTCTCAACCACATGGTTCTGGGTTCAGCCTCAGTGTGTGGCATCTTCAGTAAGTGTCTTCTACAATAGCCTTGGGCTGGCCAAAGCCTTGTGAGTGAATTTGGTAGACGGAAACTGAAAGAAGCCCACCGTATATGTGTGTGTGTGTGTGTGTGTAAATTTCAATGTAACTCATTATCTTCATTCAAACAGACCTCAACATTTATTTTCTTCGCCCCTGCTGCCAATATGCACACACACACACACAGGCGTGCGCACACACACACAAACAGGCACGCGCACACACACACACACACAGGTGCGCGCACACACACACACAAACACGTGCACTTACAAACACACACACACACAAACACACGCACACACACACGCACACAAACACATGTGCACACACACAGACACACACACACACACACACACAAACACGTGCACACACGAACACACGCACACACACACACACAGACACAAACACATGTGCACACACACACACACACATCACTGCTGCTGCCAACCTGGATAAACCGTTTACTCACGTGCAGTGGGATGCTGTGAGGATGAAGTGTGATGATATCAGATTGCCGCTGCACGTTCCAACCGATATGCGGACAAAGACGGCCGAAGGATGTTTGAAGATGGACGTCACCTTACCATTGGCAACGGCATAACTGCCCAAAGACTCTTGATCTGTAAAGGATGAGAGAAAGAAAGAAAGAAGTAAATGTGTGTTGGTAGAATATGGTGGTGGTGGTCGTGGAGGGAGATGGTTAATATTTGTCTGTTTTGTTGTCATCAATTATTCTCTCACTGCCACTTCTGTCATCATAATTGTCATTGTTATCATTGTCCACGACCATGACCACCACCATGAAGACGACGACCACGACGACGACCTTGACCACCACGACCACCACCATCACCACCACCACCACCACCACCACCACCACCGCCACCATCACCACCACCACCACCATCTTCATAAATTCCTCATCGTCTAATATTGTTAATGACGAAGCCACTGAACGGTGACCATCCTGGGAAACAGTCCCATGTATGTCTTGTGTCTTGGGAGGGTCATAACACCAACAGTAATAATAATAACACATGCACTGGTTCAACAGCACTTGTTTATTGATTGTTAATTGGTGAAATATTTAACGAATTTGACCAATTTCTTACTCGAGCCATTTCCTCCCTATGGACCATTGGCCATCCACAACTTTTCTCCATTATCATTGAATGCAGGCTGTCTTTTTCTGCATCTCTCCACTTGGATCCCTGCATTTTCAGGTTTCCCTGAGTATCCTGCCTCCAGCTATTTTTAGGGTCCCCTCTCTCATCATCATCATCATTGTTCAACTGTGGTCGAGACAATGGAATTTACCATGCTACGCCAGACTTCATGGTCCATCATGGCATTACGGAGGTCCTGTTGCTTGATGCCTGTAGCTGATCCCCCTCTCTTGTGGGTTCTGGGCCAGGGCCTGAATACGTTTCTCTGGACAAAAGCCTTTCTCTCTCAGCTTTTATTCGTTTTGAAGGGTCACTGATGCTTCTGTAATTTTACTTGTTTCTAGGCAGGAGGTGTTGACCCTCCGCAGCCCCGTTTTTATTTCTGGGCAGAGGTGGCTCACAATAATCTGACCTGTATTGTTTGTCCTTTAGTGGGCAGATACCATCTGTTACCTGTCAGCTGGAGATATTTCTCTCTCTGTGACAATACACAGGCAAAACAGACATAAATAACTATAGAGAAACTGTAAGTCATTGACTGTATTAAACAATATGGCAGCCAAGTATTAATATGGTGACCATCACCACTGACTGGAAAAACAATTCATAAGTGGAGAAAAACAGGAGATATTGAAGGAAACAGAAACGAAGGAAACATGGATTTTATTGTACCTGTGCATCTTCCACACACAAAAGCTATTTTCCATGTTAACCTTTTTCTGATATTACTGTACCCCTTTTGTGTCCATAGCTTATACCAAGTACATCTTATGGAGTTTTTACCTATGCCTTTTCTACAGGTCGAGCAATACCATCTACCTGAAGGGATTTGTGATTTGTCTGCCTTCCTGCTTACTAAGACTTTGGTTTTTGTAAACGGTAGCACACCGGGCAAAATGCTCAGCAGTATTTCATCTGCCGATACATTCTGAGTTCAAATTCCACCAGGGTCAACTTTGCCTTTCATCTTTTCGGGGTCGATAAATTAAGTACCAGTTACACACTGGTGTCGATGTAATCGACTTGATCCGTTTGTTTGTCCTTGTTTGTCCCCTCTGTGTTTAGCCCCTTGTGGGTAGTAAAGAAATAGGTTTTTGATAGGTTAACTCTAAGGTCCTTCGATTCTGGACCTTGCATTCACACCTGAAATTTCTTCTCTAGTTCTGGTAGTGATTCAGCTATAAGAACAAGGTCATCAGCATAGAGGAGCTCCCAGGGACAGCAGCCTCTCTTACCTTCCTCTGTTATTACCTGGAGGACTATGATGAACAAGAGGGGACTTAGGATTGATCCTTGGTGGACCCCTACTTGTACCCTGAATTCTTCACTCTACTCATTGCCAACCCTCAACTTGTTCAGCTCTCCCTAACCACTCATCTATCCCTAGTTTCCGCATTGTTCACCGGATATGGAATCAGGGGAACAAAAGCCAGGTACAGAGGTTTATCTTTGGTTCTGCATTTCTCCTGCAGCTTCCTTGCCAGAAATACAGCATCAGTGGTGCTTCTTTCAGGCACAAATCCAAACTGCATCTCATTTAGATTAACTCTCTCCCTAATTAGTTGGGCTGTGATCCTCTCTGTAACTTTCATCACCCAATGATAATATATATATGCAATGTATGTGCTTTGCTTTGTCTGCCAGTCGGCTGTAATTTCACACGGTGGAGATGACTGACCCAAAGCACTCGGGGTTAAAATACCTGGACGTCATAGTCAAAGCAGTGTCTTCTACATACCTAAGCCTTGTGAGTAGATTTGGTAGATGGAAACTGAAAGAAGCCCATCATGTGTGTGTGTGTGTGTGTGTCTGTGTTTGTTTCCCACACGACTTTTGACAACTGGTGCTGGTGTGTTTGTGTCCCCATAGCTTAGCAGTTCAGCAAAAGAAACCAATAAAATAAGGACCAGGCTTAAGAAAAAAACATGCTGGAGTCAATTCATTTGACTAAAAATTATTCAAAGGTATTACTCCAGTATGACCACAGTCTAATGACCGAAACAAGTGAATGATAAAAGATAAAACACACACACACAGAGACACACACAGACACACACAGACACGAAAACAGACAGACACACACACACACACACACAGACACACACACAGACACACAGCGACACACACACACAGACACACGCACAGAGACACACAGAGACACACAGACACACACACACGTGCACACACACGGAAACGGACACACACACACACACAGACACACATGGACATGGACACACACACACAGAAACACAGGGACACGGACACATACACACACACACACACACACGCACACACATTAGGTCCAGGCATGGGTGTGTAGTTAAAAAAGTTTGCCTGCCAGCCATGTAGATTTGGGATCAGCCGCACTACATGGCGCCTTGGTCAAGGGTTCTTTACGATAGCCCAAGGTTAACCAAGGCTTTGTGAATAGCTTTGGATAGATGGAAACTGAGAAAAGGTCTGCTCTGTGTGTGTGTGTGTGTGTGTGTGTGTGTGTGATGATAGTTGTAAATGAGTTTCACTGTCACACAATTAAAGTTATTTGTTTCCAATATTCTAAGAAAAACGTGTTGTTATGAGAAAACTATTACCTTGCTTGGAAGAACAGGTGAAGGTTGGTAAGGGTTAGCAACAGGAAGGGTGTCTGTCCGTAGCAAATCCACCCGGAAGAAACCCTGCCTGTTCCATGCAAACATGGAAAAGTGGACATTAAAATGATGATGATTATGATGGCAGAGGTGGTGGTGGTGGTGATGGTATTGGTGATGGTATGATGGTAGCATGACAGTAGTAGTAGTAGTAGTAGTAGTGGTGGTGGTAATGGTGGCATTCTGTAGTTCATTTTAGTGGTGGCAGTGGCGGTGGTGGTTGTGGTGGTGGTGGTTGTGGTGGTGGTTGTGGTGGTGGTTGTGGTGGTGGTGGTGGTGGTGGTGGTGGTGATTGGTTTCGATGATGGTAGTGATGATGGTTGTGTAATGTGGGTGGTGTTTTGTAGCTGATGGTAACGATGATGATGATGATGATGATGATGCTGATGTTATTGATGTAGTGGCTGTGATGCTGGTAATCACACATTTATATAGAGAGATCAACAGATACACATAAGAAAGAACTCACCGTGATATCCTTGACCAGTGGCCATTATATGAACGAAGAGTGAAAGCCATGTAAAGAAGGCAACCACGGGTCTGTAGGGTCCCCTCCTTCCGGCTGTTTCCAATGTGGATAACCAGCGCTGACCAATAACCATCTTCCTTCAACAAACTCCGGTGAACAAATAGAAGATCCGTTTGCAATATTTAAGCTCCCAGGTTTCACACACACACACACACACACACACACACGCATACACACACACACACAAAGATGCATGCTTAGAGAAAGAGAAGAGAGGTGAAGGGAGAGGAGAGTGAGCCATATACGCATGTACAAATGTATAAATATCTTGATATAGATATCTACACAGATTATACACACGTATACATACATACAGATATACAGATAGACACACACATATGTATATATATATACATATATATATTATATATATATATATATATATACATGCATGCATGCATATGTATATATATATATAATATATATATATATAATATATATATATATATATATATATATACATACGTACTGAGGAGGAGAGACGGAGAGCAGGGGTCACATATGTGTGTACATACACAGATACAGGCATTTGTAAATATAATTATTGTTAATTACTTAATAAACATTGGAGACACCTGTTACGTGGATTACATTACATCATTGTTCAGGTGACAAACGATCCTCTGTGTGTGTGTGGGGGGTTAAGTAGCCACCCCCAAACATCACTTTTACTTAAGCACAGTCATCATAAAGTATTGGGTATGCGTATGTGTGTTTGTGTGTGTGTGTGCATATGGATATATATTATATATATATATATAGGCGCAGGAGTGGCTGTGTGGTAAGTAGCTTGCTTACCAGCCACATGGTTCCGGGTTCAGTCCCACTGCGTGGCATCGTGGGCAAGTGTCTTCTGCTCTAGCCTCGGGCCGACCAATGCCATGTGAGTGGATTTGGTAGACAGAAACTGTAAGAAGCCTGTCATATATATGTATATATATATATATATATATGTATGTGTGTGCATGTTTGTGTGTCTGTGTTTGTCCCCCTAGCATTGCTTGACAACCGATGCTGGTGTGTTTACGTCCCCGTCACTTAGCGGTTCAGCAAAAGAGACCGATAGAATAAGTACTGGGCTTACAAAGAATAAGTCCCGGGGTCGATTTGCTCGACTAAAGGTGGTGCTCCAGCATGACCGCAGTCAAATGACTGAAACAAGTAAAAGAGTAAAAGAGTAAGAGTAGGGTGATTCAAAAGTCTCCATGCATAGGAAAATTCATATGGGTATGTTGTTGGGCAGGAATCTGGTATCTTCGCTGGGGTGCATGGTGGCCATGGTATTGGCACCCAAAATGAGGAGGGAACTAGGCTACTGGATTTCTGTGATGCATGTAACCTTTTAATCTGCAACACTAACTTCAGGAAGCCAGACAGCCACCTTATAACCTATCAATCAGGGGACTCTGCTAGCCAGATTGATTTCATCCTCACCAGACAGTGGGACGCAGGGTTGCTCTTAAATATAAAGGCCCTCCCAGGTGAAGAATGTACTCCCCAGCATAGGCTAGTCATTAGTGACTTTAGGCTCGAGGCCAAAAGGATACCAAGAAGCAGACCAATCCTCAAAAGAAGGATTTGGAAGCTAAAGAACCCTTCACACGGTCAAAGATTTAGGGACATCCTCATCAAGAAATTTGAGGAGAGGGAAGAGGAGCTACAGACATCGGACATAGAAGGTAGCCGGAAATTCCTATGGACAGCTTGCTGAGTGCCACAGACCAAGTCTGAGGATGGTGCAAAGTCCCTTCCAGACCCAGAATTATGTGATGGTGGTGGAATAGTACGGTAGACAAAACTGTTAGGGCAAAGAAACAGGCCTGGAAAGCCTGAAGGGATGGGGGTATCAGGGAACTGTAACAGGTAGTCAAAAGGGAGGCTGGGCGGCAGGTATACATAGCCAAAGGTGAAGCAGAAAAGAAGAAGTTTGCCAATGTCCAGTAACGTGAGGATGAAAGAACTGAGGTATTTTGGATTGCAAGACATTGTGTGAGAGAAAATTGTGATATCACAGGAGAGAAACGTGTCTGCATGGATGATGGTGCACTTGCTTTTAATGTTTCTGAAAGGAGAAAAAGGCTTGGAGAAGCCATTATGAGAGACTGCTGAATGTGGAGAATGAATGGGAGGAGGAGAGCCTGCCAAATGTTGACCCAGTAGAGGGACCAGCTATCCGAATAGACAGCTCCCTAGTAGTTAAGGCAATTAAGGGTATGAAACCAGGAAAAGCACCCTGCCCATCAGGAATCACTGCTGAAATGCTTAAAACATCTGGAAAGTGGAGAGAGAGATGAAATACCCCAGGGCTTACCTTCAAGATACAAGAAGGTGAATATAAGAGGGAATGGGGACAGAGGCCAAAAAAAAGATGGCTGGGTAGATAGGTTTGTGAGAGTGTGTGTGGGGGTGGGGTGACAGATGGATAGAGATGGGGATGGAGAGGAAGGTAGGGAACAGTGGATAAGGGTGGAGGTGTGGCCGATGGGTGAGGTGTAAGTACAATAGGTGTTGGTCAGGGAGGAGGAGGAGGCGATGGATGGCAATACATAAAAAAAGAAGAGGTGGAGAACAACATCATCATCAGCATCATTGTTTAACATCCGTTTTCCGTGCTAGCATGGGTTGAATGGTTCGACCGGGGTCTGGGAAGCCAGGAGGCTGCACCAGGCTCCAGTCTGATCTGGCAGTGTTTCTACAGCTGGATGCCCTTCCTAACGCCAACCACTCCATGAGTGTAGTGGGTGGTTTTTACATGCCACTGGCACAGGTGCCAGGCGAGGCTGGCAATGGCCATGATCGGTTGGTGCTTTTTATGTGCCACGGGCACGGAGGCCAGTCGAAGTGGCGCTGGCAACGGCCACGTTCAGATGTTTATTTTACGTGCCACCGGCACTGGTATCACGACTACAATTTCCATTGATTTTTGATCGATTTCGATTTTTGAAAATTGTTGAGAGAGATGAGAAACAGGGAGATGATGTGAAGGACGGAGCAGAGAGAAGATGCACAGTAACAGAGATGGTGGTGGCAGTGGTGTTGGTGATGACCATCGGTTACTATACAGGGTGACACCATTACCAGCACCATCGCCGCTGCCGCCGCCACAAACTCCACTTCTTCCCCCGACATCAGCTACTGACAACTGTTACCAAGTCACTCGTCAATGCCAATCTATGAAGCTATCTAAGACAGCTGCCATGATTCACGGTTAGTTTCTTGCTGTGAATGGTGTTGTGTCAATGACCACTTGGAAATGAAAAAGAAATGCGCGGAAACAAAGGAAAAAACTGGGAGCTGACACAAATCTGTCCGATTTAATGTGTCAAATGAAAGGGTGGGACAATAATCATTAAGTAATTAGTCGTTAGTAAATGAAGAGTGATTTTATGGTAAACATCGTCAGTCATTTTTTTGAAAATAAAATATATTCTGTAACGTTAGATGACTTATTAGACTTATTGTTGTTTGTTCAGAGCTTCATTAATGATTTCATGTTAATAAATCAATTATCTGAGTGTTGCCATCATATGCTGGCTCATGCACGGAATATTGGAATATCAGAATATTGGGATATTAGAATATTGGAATAGTGGTCATGTGGGGAATAGCCTTTGTTATGAGGGATAGTATTAGGTAATGTCACTAAGGAGGAATCATTATTATTTTACACAGATTACAGTGTCTATTAGTGTCTGTAGTATTGTGTGTATACAAATGTATATATTATGGTGCTTTTGGAAAATAATGAAATGAATGCTAATTGTCAAAAATAAAAACATTAAATTAATATAAATTGAAAAAATAAATCCCAAATTAAATAAAGTGAAATGAAACAAAATTTTTGTGTATTTTGTGTATTTCCAATAAATATGTGTGATTAATAACAAAACTACTGTTTAACTATCAATTATTTACAGGTAAAGGAATGACTGTGTGGTAAGTAGCTTGCTCACCAACCATATGGTTCTGGGTTCAGTCCCACTGCATGGCACCTCGGACAAGTGTCTTCTACTATAGCTTCAGGCCGACCAAAGCCTTGTGAGTTGATTTGGTAGAAACTGAAAGAAGCCCAGCGTAGAAACATTGCCAGATCAGATTGGGCCTGGTGCAGCCATCTGGCTTCCCAGACCCCAGTTGCACCGTCCAACCCACGCCGGCATGGAAAGCAGACGCTAAACAATGATGAAGATGATGATGATGTCCTTGGTTATGAATCTTTTCAGAATACACGAGGGATTTAATGTAATCCCAGAAGAAAAAAGTCCATGGGAGTTAAATCTGGTGACTGTGGGGCCCATTCAATTGGCACGCGATGCCTGAGCCATCTCTCTGGAAAATGTTCATTCAGAAAATCACTGACCTACAAAGCATAATGGAGTAGAGCTTGAAAGAAATGAAGTTAGTGTGCTTTGCTGGGTTTGCAGTGTATATATATATATATATATATATATATATTATATATATATATATATACATGTGTGTGTGTGTGTTTGTGTGTCTGTGTTTGTCTCCCCTGTTGGAGTGTTTATGACCCTGTAACATTAGGGGTTCAGCAAAAGACACTGACAGAATAAGCACTAGGCTTACAAAGAACAAGTCCTGGAGTCAATTTGTTCAACTGAAAGCAGTGTTCCAGCATAGCTGCAGTCAAATGACTGAAACAAATAAAAGACTAAAAGAATTATTACATATTGAGGACAGTGGTAAAAGAAAATTGAATTTCATTCCAGCACATGAAAATGGGTGCATGTTATTGGCAAACCCCAAGAAGAGCAAAATGCATCTAACTTTCCCATGAGTCACTGCTGTGATGAAGTTCATTCTTTTTGCCTCAATATCATAATACAGGGTGGCCCCAAAGTGAAACGCCATAGGAAATATCAAGTACACTTTATTAGCAATGAAGTAGGTAATCCATTACAGATGTTCAAAGTGTTGGCCATGGAGCTCTAACCAAGTGTTCATTCAGAATTTGAAATTGCGATGACCCTTCTCAAATAAGTTTTCATTGACTTGTTCACACACTTCAGCAATTCTTTGAAGTGAAAATCAAAATCAAGACCAAAAATCAAAATCGATCAACATCAATGGAAATTGTAGCTGTGATACCAGTGCCGGTGGCACATAAGAGAACCATCCAAACGTGGCCGTTTTCAGTGCTGCCCTGACTGGCTTCCATGCCAGTGGCACGTAAAAAGCACCATCTGCTCGTGGCCATTTGCCAGCCTCGTCTGGCACCTGTGCCGGTGGCACATAAAAAGCACCATCTGCTCGTAGCCGTTTGCCAGCCTCATCTGGCACCTGTGCCGGTGGCACGTAAAAAGCACCCACTACACTCACAGAGTGGTTGGCGTTAGGAAGGGCATCAAGCCGTAGAAACATTGCCAGATCAGACTGGGCCTGGTGCAGCCTTCTGGCTTCCCAGACCCCAGTTGCACCGTCCAACCCATGCCAGCATGGAAAGCGGACACTAAACGATGATGATGATGATGATGATGTCCTTGGTCATGAATCTTTTCAGAATACACGAGGGATTTAATGTAGTCCCAGAAGACAAAATGTCCATGGGAGTTAAATCTGGTGACCGTGGGGCCCATTCAATTGGCCCGCGATGCCTGAGCCATCTCCCTGGAAAATGTTCATTCAGAAAATCACTGACCTACAATGCATAATGGGATAGAGCTTGAAAGAAATGAAGTTAGTATGCTTTGCTGGGTTTGCAGTGTCAGTGTGCCTGAGTAACAGAGAAAACTGTGCAGAAGAAGCATCGGACGTGGTGTGCAACAGAGATGAATGTACTGGTATGGTCATGTGATGAGTATGGATTGTTGTTGTTGTTGTTAAGCAACAAGGCGGGTAAGGGTGATTAGGTGATGGCCTAGGGCTTAGGGGAGGGAGACCCCAGACCTTGGAAGAAAAAAAAAACTTTGGTTGTCTTGTTGTAGTCAAGGGCTTTTCGTTGACGCCCGACACCACTGGGAGGTGGCCCTTGAAGTCGCTGGAAATGGAGATCTCCAGGTCCAAATTCTTGAATGGCTGATGCGTATGAAGGAAGAGAGCTGTGTAAAGAAATGCTGATCTCTAACTGAGGAGGGAACCTGTGGAAGAGGTAGACCCAGGAAGACATGGGACGAGGTGGTGAAGCATGTGGGGCCTCATGGAGACAAGAGACAAGTAACAAGTGACTGAGACCTTTGAAAGATGCCGTTCTTGAGAAGACTCATCATAGTCATGGCTGATGCTGGTGTCACAGAACTGGCACCGGTGTTGGTGGCACATAAATGCACCTGTGCCAGTAACATGTAAAAAGTGCCCATTACACTCCTGGAGTGGTTGGCATTAGGAAAGGCATCCAACTGTAGAAACCAAGCCAAATCAGACTGGAACTTGCTGCAGCTCTCCGGCTTACCGGTTCCAGTCAAACTGTGTCACCCCTGCCACCATGGAAGGCAGATGCTAAATGATGGGAATGATTT
Organism: Octopus sinensis; assembly: GCF_006345805.1. NCBI lineage: Eukaryota > Metazoa > Mollusca > Cephalopoda > Octopoda > Octopodidae > Octopus > Octopus sinensis. The sequence goes on from NC_043010.1 coordinate 61,945,570, forward strand.
CAGACCTCTGATATCATTGTTAGTCAGAACCATGTGAACCCATGACAGCTTTGTTGAAAATCTGCAACCAACAGAACCATTGTTCTCTAAAATTCAATCTCAAAATATAAACTCTTTCAAATCACACTTGACAAATAAACGTCCTTTGTGAATATTTACAAAGTAATGTCACACAGTTTTATAAATATTTCTCCTTAGTGTCTCCCTTTGTCATCAAAGTTACAGGCAAAAATTCTTCTCACAAAACAAATATTTACACAGGAGCTGTTAGAAGGGTGGTCAATGCCTACAGAAATTATTTTTCAAGGAGGAATCACGTATTTACAGCCAAAATATTAATTACAAACATAGACGCATAGCACGAATTTGATATTGTGTGTGTGTGGGTGGGTGGGTGTGTGCGTGTGTGGATAAATATGTGCATGTGTGCATGTGTGTGTGTGTGTATAGTCACAGGTGTGGCTGTGTGGTAAGAAGCCTGCTTCCCAACCACAATGGGACAACACTGTTACATATACACACATCTTTACACCCCACCAATATACACACATCCCCACCTGGGGCAGAACTGTAGCTATTACGTATACATACAAGGTGTTCGGGTCAAATTTAACGATCTTTTTGTGTGTCCTTTTTTCGAGAACAGCTTGATGTATTGACGAACAAACTGTCAATGGTGTTGGAGAGCATGAAGATTAAAGTTGCAGCTGAGAAAAAGTTAGCTGATATGGAAGGTTGGAAGCCGTCTGAATATTGGGAAAGAGTTACCTGTATCAGGATGATTTGCACCAGGTGTCAAAATGCTGGCATCCTGACTGCTGCCCAATACTCTGTGGAGGCTGCAAAGGCTGTAAAACATGGCATGGACATTATGGGAACTGGACTGTGAGGGTCTTTGGGTGGCTGTCATGCAACCCCCACATCTTGGAACTGGGCTTTAGGCTCACTTCAAAAGGCAAAGTGAAGCTGCTGTAGATTGTGGTGAAACCCTGGCTGGGGGAGGGGGTGCTGCTCCTGCTGCTGCTGCTGGAGGGCCATATGTGTGGCAGAAGGATTCAGCTCCTTGCCATACCTCTGGAAAGAGTCAGAACTGATTGTCTGTGAATTTCTATGACTTTCAGGCTTTCTAATTCCCCTGATTGTAATCCTATGGGTTCCTGGGTGAGGGGCACAATTGAGAAAGACACCAACTGCTCTGCCTGCAACAGCAAGGCTGAGCTGGTGGCCAAGATCAAAGATCTTCCCAGGGGCACAGTAAAGAACATATACACCCGGTTCCTTAGACATCCTGAGGCCATGGTAGAAGCTGAGGGTGGCTTCGGAGTAAATTGTTATCACCTAACTGTCATCGAGTTGGCATTTTGGGGTTTCTTAAAAAAATTTTTTTATATTTTTGGATAAGATATAGTTTTTTTTCTTTTCCTTTTATAAAAACTGTCAAATTTAACCTGAACACCCTGTATATATATATACACCTCCAACCAAGCACTGTTCGGACATCTAGAATAGTGCTACTGTTACACACACATCCAAATAATTAGTAGGACTCATTTACCACCACACTACCCCTGGCCCAGACATGCTGTCTCCGCCCTCTGGCCATTACATTACTATAATGGCCTCTGCTTCTTGTTCCTTGCTGGTTTATATACAATTTCATCCAAGTCATCTGACACTGTGCATGTTACAGGATGCAGAATGCACTTTTGCCGAAAGACAAGAAGCCGAACAGACACAATAATTAGAAAATTACTATTTTTAAATCTCACAACATGAGATATTCAGCAACAGTACTTTGGAGTAAAGATTGTTTGCCAACATAACAGAATTTATAGATCAGTGACTAGTTGTCACTTTGAAAACTATATATTTCGAACGGGAATTTGGCAGTGCCACCTCTAGCTGAGCAATCATTCTGTGCTGATGAAGGGAAATAACCTGGAAATCGTGATACACAGATATTGCTTTGAGCTGAGTTCCCTTGTTCGAAAATATAAGGACAAAGATCATGTCGTATAGCCAGCTGAAGACAATGTTTCCTGGGGCTAAATTACAGCAATATTTGTCCTAAACCAGGACTGCCATGTTATGTTGGCAAACAATCTTTAGTACAGACACAATAATAAAAAAAAAAGAATTCCTACCTACATAGTTTAATGACCAATTCAGTGTGTCAAATGGTCATTTTGTAGGAATAAAGGGATTATATATTTGAATTTTCTTACGTCTTCTCAGCATCCTGTCCTTGTCCCTCTGACATACTCATCCCAGCTCTTGTCCAACGAGCATTGATAACAGATGTTAAACAATAACGATGATGATGATGATGACATCAGCAATAATAATTATTTATATTTTAGGCACAAGGCCAGAAATTTGAGAGGAGGGGCAAGTCAATTATTGACTCCTAATCTCAAGTGAAAGGATGAAGGGCAAAGGTTGTCTTTGGTGAGATATGAACTCGGAATGTAAATTCCTGGAAGAAATACTGCAAAGCATTTTGTCTGCTGTACTAACCATTATCATCATCAGCAACTGTTATACCAAAGAGAAAAGGTTTATTTTACTCTTCAGCATTGAGATTTGTCAAATATTTAGTTACAATGTTTGTAATTAATCATTGATTATCTTTGGAATTAATTATGGATTATCTTGTGGCTTCAAGATTCCAATGGTGTGTTTCCATATTTTCAGAATGATAGGCGCAGGAGTGGCTGTGTGGTAAGTAGCTTGCTAACCAACCACATGGTTCCGGGTTCAGTCCCACTGCGTGGCATCTTGGGCAAGTGTCTTCTGCTATAGCCCCAGGCCGACCAATGCCTTGTGAGTGGATTTGGTAGACGGAAACTGAAAGAAGCCTGTCGTATATATGTATATATATGTGTATATGTGTGTGTTTGTGTGTCTGCTTGTCCCCCTAGCATTGCTTGACAACCGATGCTGGTGTGTTTACGTCCTCGTCACTTAGCGGTTCGGCAAGAGACCGATAGAATAAGTACTGGGCTTACAAAGAATAAGTCCCGGGGTCGATTTGCTCGACTAAAGGTGGTGCTCCAGCATGGCCGCAATCAAATGACTGAAACAAGTAAAAGAGTAAAAGAGAGAGTGTAGTGGGTGTGTGAAAGGTTCAACTTGGTCAGTTTTAACATAAAACAGGGAGACTATTCGGCCAGGTGTGACCCAAATGCTAAGGGGAATTAATATGAAATAAATAAAATATAAAGGAACAAAAAAAAAAAAGCAAGAAATTATTTTTTTTATTTATTTATTTTCCTTTTTCTTGTTTTTTTTTTGAAATTTTTGACAAGGCAATTGGTTTGGGTGGGTGTTTTGAGTTTGTTGCCCAGAAATATTGCCGGCACAACAATGATAATAATAATAATAATAATGATAATAATAATAATAAGTATATATGGGATGGAAAGAGAATATTTAATATACTTCATTGTAAAAAAAAAAATTATATAAAAAAAGAGAAATAAAAGAAAGTAAAAAAAAGCTGTCCATTGTGAAAAAAATAAAGCGTTAGGAAGTGAAATAAGATTTATACAAACGATTAGATATACTGATGAGATTAAAAGTTGATCAAAATATATGTACAATATTTCATTTATATATATATATTAATTGATTGGCCATCATATTGTTTAGTATGTCACATAATGGATTCACCTTAAACTGAATTTATTTATTTCATACTCCGTGTTTTTTTATTATTATTATTATTTCCCTATCCCCCGACTTTACCATCAAAACTATCGGACTTCCTCGCACACCTCTTCTCCACCCCCCACTCGACCTGACTTGTCTTTCATTCGTCTTGTTTCCCTCCGAGTTTCCTCATCAGCCTCCTCCCTTGCTCGCTGTCCCACACAACCTCCTATTTCTTTACTACCCACAAGGGGCTAAATAAACACAGAGAGGACAAATAAGGACAGACAAACGGATTAAGCCGATTATATCGACCCCAGTGTGTAACTGGTACTTATTTAATCGACCCCAAAAGGACGAAAGGCAAAGTCGACCTCGGCGGAATTTGAACTCAGAACGTAGCGGCAGACGAAATACCGCAAAGCATTTCGCCCGACGTGCTAACGTTTCTGCCAGCTCACCGCACAACCTCCATGTCATCTCACATCTCTTATTGGCAAGAGCTTGAAGGAAAAGGGAGTGGTGAAAAAAAAAAACAGAAAAAGAGAGAGAGGGGGAAGAGGGAGGGGGAGAGAGTGCCTGAGAAAGTTATAAAAAAACAGATAAGCAAACAGTATTTCTCTCCCTTGATTTCCACTTTATCCTTGATATTCTTTGAAGAAATATAGTTGAAGGTGCATGGCTCAGTGGTTAGAGGGTTGAGCTTACGATCAAGAGGTTGTGAGTTCAAATCCTGGACTGGGTGCTGTGTTGTGTTCTTGAGCAAAACACTTTATTACACGTTGCTCCAGTTAACACAGCTGTAGAAATGAGTTGCGATGTCACAGGTGCCAAACTGTATCGGGCCCCTTTGCTTTTCCCTTGGATAACACTGGTGGCGCAGAGAGGAGAGGCCGGTATGCATGGACGACTACTGTTCTTCCATAAACAACCTTGCCCGGACTTGTGCCTCAGAGGGTAACTTTCTAGGTGCAATCCCATGGTCAGTCATGACCGAAAGGGGTCTCAGCATATACACTCACACATACAGAGAACACATGCATATGTTTTATACACATAGATTTGATAACCTAATCCTGATTGAAGTGAGTTTCTATCAGAAGCCCGTAAAACTTTAAGTCACATGGAACTGAATCAAGCTGTTTTATATAATGATGTGTGTGTGCTTGTATATACATACACACACACACATATATATATATATGCTGAAATATTAATTCATTTCACCATTTATCAAGCTGGTAAAAACAAGATGGTTTGGTAACTGCTTTCAATGCAATTGACATTCGAATGAGCAAGCTAATTTTTAAAAAAAGACAAGAAAAACAGGGGAGATAATTAACTTCACAGTAAATATAACCAGTGTCTTACGAATATCAAAATTACATAAACCAATATTGGATCGGTTGATGATGTGTCTGGTGGTTTGTCTTTAATTTCTACCAAGATGTATCTTTTAAAAAGCATACATAGAGAAAAAGGTCTTGCTCTGGGTATTTACACAGCCACTGGAGACTCTTAAGTTTTTGATAAATGGTAAAATTAATATTTCAGCCAGGCAACCCCAGGTAGCAGTACTCCACAAGGCTCATGATTTTTATAATAATAATAATAATAATCCTTTCTACTAAAGGTACAAGGACTGAAATTTTGGGGGAGGGGACTAGTTGATTACATTGACTTCAGTACTCAACAGGTACTTAATTTATCAACCCTGAAAGGATGAAAGGCAAAGTCGAGCTTGGCGGAATTTGAACTCAGAACCTGACGACAGATGAAATACTGTGAAGCATTTTGCCCAGCATGCTAACAATTCTGCCAGCTCGCTGCCTTAATAATAATAATAATAATAATAATAATATAATAATAATAATCCTTTCTACTAAAGGTACAAGGACTGAAATTTTGGGGGAGGGGACTAGTTGATTACATTGACTTCAGTACTCAACAGGTACTTAATTTATCAACCCTGAAAGGATGAAAGGCAAAGTCGAGCTTGGCGGAATTTGAACTCAGAACCTGACGACAGATGAAATACTGTGAAGCATTTTGCCCAGCATGCTAACAATTCTGCCAGCTCGCTGCCTTAATAATAATAATAATAATAATAATAATAATAATAATAATATTTATATTCCATTAGAGGCTGTTGGAAATGGTAAGCTGTTATTTGTAAGCATTTCCAGCCCCTAGTGAAGGGGGTCAGTAAATCCATCGGTCCCTTAGTGGGCCTGCCCAGTAAGGAAGACGTGTGTGCAGCCTGTAGGATTAGAATAACAAAACCCATTAAAGGTAGAGGAACTGTATGAAAGCCACAACATCCTCATCCTGGGAGGAGCTGGATGCCACTCGGATGAACAAGAATTACTGAAGCCAGTCAGAGGAAGTTATATAAATAAGGAATTCTATAGGGAATGGGTCAGGGCTCAGGGAATCCAAAACCGAGGGTTGGAAGGTGGAAATTGGTTAAAGAAATCTTCAAGTATCCTAGCAACAGAAATGGCTTGGGAATGATAATGTGTGTGTGTATTAATTCAGGTGTTTTTTAACACTCAGTGTTGTGTAGGGAGCTTCCCATTTGCTCACTTTTCTGACATTCAGTAGATCATTTCAGAACCAATTCTCTGGTCTTGCCTCTCTCTTTCTTCACACACACACACACACACACATATATAGACTTAAAACTCTGATTCTGCCTGGTTGGCCATGTTCTCTCTGTCTAGCCGATAACAGCACTGAAAAAACAGCCACAACTTGGGGGTACCACCTGATGGCAAGTAGAAAAGAGGTAAGCCAAAGATTACCTTATTAGCTGACATCACAAGATGACCTGAAGACAGTCGACATTACATGAAATGGGCAAGAATAGCAACCGACTGAACCCAGAAGAGCAGGGGTTCTCAACCATTTTTTATCTACGGACCCCTTTGATTCCTGTTCTATTCTGATGGATCCCTATAGTCATTCGATGTTTAAAAACTCATTTTGTAGAGACTTCTTCCAAAATTCACACATTCACTCGCACAGGATGAACTTTATAAAATGTTTGGGAAAGAAACCCGTTTCTTGCAATAAATACATCCAAAGCAAACTTTTCTCATTGACCCTTAATATAATCCTGTGGGACCCCAATTTAGTATTTTACTTGCACCCCCACCCCCACTACCAAGGGGTTGTATGAACCCTGAGTGAGGACCACTGCAGTAGAGGAGGCTTGCTGGCCAATGCATTGAACAGCAGAGGAGGATCCCTTCGACCCCTAAAGCTAAAGCTAAGCTTGTTGTTTTGGGAACATCAACCCAATTTGTAATTTCAGTGTGTGTCACTTTCCACTTTAATCAAATGACTATTTGACGTGTCTAAAAGCAAAATCCCAGATCAATCAAGTCACTCAAAATCCTTCAGTCAAACCAACGGAAGAATGGTGGCTTTATAAAAGTTGCCGTTGTGGCAGGTGCTGATTCCTCCATTATTTTAATTCCGTTCATAGAAATATCCAAAAGTGCCCAGTGTATCTGCATCACTGAAGCATTAAAGAGATGCCATACAAGCTAGAAGAAAGCATCTTTTCATTCAAACCACATCTATTTTAGTCTACTGGTCTCTTCTTTGGCAACTCACCCATCGAAGCTCTTGTCAGCTCTCATCCCCCAAGAGTTCTTCCAGACACATTACACTCTGCCTTAGAGATTACACTTCACCAGTCATGACAGAGAACATTTCTTTAAACATGAAAGGAAACCTACACTTACTCTTTAACTGGTTTCAGTCATTTGACTGTGGCCATGCTGGAGCACTGCCTTCAGTCGAACAAATCGACCCCAGGACTTACTCTTTGTAAGCCCAGTGCTTATTCTATCGGTCTCTTTTGCCGAACCGCTAAGTTATGGGGACATAAACACACCACCATCGGTTGTCAAGCAATGTTGGTGGGGACAAACACACACATACATACAGATATATATATACATATATACGATGGGCTTCTTTAGGTTTCCATCTACCAAATCCACTCACAAGGCTTTGGTCAGCCCGAGGCTATAGCAGAAGACACTTGTCCAAGGTGTCACACAGTGGGACTGAACCCGGAAACATGTGGTTGGTAAGCAAGCTACTTACCACGCAGTCACTCGTACAAACATTACTCTAAATATGCTACTGTATTCACCGATCCGATTAACGACACAAACCTTCCATTTCTGTAAAACTGAAGATTACACAGATCGTATAAACATGCTAGAGAGGTGACACTGCTATGAATTATTTTTGCGATGGGCAGAACGAATCACAAATATTCACCAACCAGCAGCATTGTATGTAAAGGAGTACATCAATGGGGAACCACATTATGTTGGGACTGTGGGCGGGGGAAAAGAGACTTTTGCTTTTGATATAAGCTTCAAATGTGAAACTGCCATGAGATGCCATTAGCTGTGGCCTACACCTGTATACATACATCGCGCTCTATACACACTTCCAAAAAATAAAATAAAATAAAATAAATCACTGCCCTGCTGTCTGTCTACAATATATAAGCTTTATGCTTATTTCATTTGAAAACTAAGGTGCAGGTATTTGGCCAGGCAGCTAAGATGTTCATAAATAGTCTTGTGGTGAAGTCCATTTCACTAAACTAACAAAACAATTTCCTGCTAACCCCTGACAGTCTCTATGAAGAAAGTCCAAGCTAGATTAGACCACTGACCCTCTATTACATAGTAATAAAATTCAGGCATTACTGACCCCTAACAAAACAAATCCCTATATATAGTACAACAGGATCTTACATATTAAATCATAGCAAAGAGAATGCAGCCGGTTGGCTTGGTGTGCCTTTCCTGCTCCACAATCAAGCTGTGTCCTCTCCCTGTAACTTCTACATGTATTGGTAAAATCTCTGATTTTCTCGACATGTTGACCCTACATGACCTTGTGGCTAAAGACCAGCTGACCATTAGATAAGGACCAAAGTGATCAGTAATGGTACAACCACACTGCTGCTACCTTTCTGCTTGTATATCATCTGTGGACGCTGGACATTGGTCTCTTGTATCAAAACAAGTATTTCAGGAGAGTGCGACACCCTCAATAGGACTAACCCCAGTATTTCACTGGTATCTATTCTACCGAACCTGAAAGAACCACAAGGTCAACCTGGTGAGATTCAACCCTTTAGCATTCAAATTACTCTGCTGAATGTAATGTCTGTTTATTCGTTATTTTCAATTAATTAAGCAGTACCTTGTAGCTTTGAGATTTTGGTCAAGTGATTAGAGTTGGCGTGAGAGGTCAAATCTGGCAAATTTGAACCTAAAACAAGTAGAATAATTGGGCTGGATACGGCCAGTTTGAAATTAAAAGGCTAGACTCAGAATGTAGAGGGAGCTGTGACTATAACACCACCAGGCATATTCTCCTCACCAGACCACTTCTAAACTTCACATTCCACCAATTATATACACCACCACACTTTTGACCAATTATACACCCTACCACTGATTCTACGTCCCACAACCCCTCTCCCCAACTACTCCGCTGTCTTCTAATAAAAGCAAAGAGGATAAAAAATAAATTATGTGTAAAAAAATTTGGAGAATTGGTACGAATATATCAAAAAAATTGCCATGATAGGTGTCTGATGCATTCAGAGATGATGATGTTCTTGTTGATGTTGTTTTGGCCAGTCAAATTAAGTTTTTGCATAGTTTCCATAAAAGAAATGGTTTTTTTTTTTTGTTTTGTCATTTTTTTTTCGTTTTTTTTAAGCCAAGAAAAGAAGAAATTTTGCAGTTTCCAGTGTTTCATTGATAGATGATATAAGAGGGATCAGGGAATCCAGGGTACACACAGCTGTTCTGAGATTTCCGTGTAAACAGTGAGAATTTCTAGACCCAGCCAACCCATGCTGTAAAGTGTTGGTAAGGAATAAAAAAAAAAAAAAAAAAGCTTACAGCTGTGTGTTTTTTTGTTGTTTGTTTTAGTGTTAAAAGTTGCAGCGGGAAGATTTCAAAAACCACATGGATACATGTGAACAGGTGGCTTTGTGTGTGGCAGTGTACATGTGGATATACATGTGTATATAGGGATGGCACATACACAGATATCTGTATATACATATCTTTACATACATATTCATGTATGTGTGTGTGTGATGTAGATACAAAATATCTGAGATGTTTATGCAAAAAGTCCATGGGTGTATATAAATATGTGTGTATATGTGAATGTCTACATATAGACAATTTCTCATACTGCTACACAACCACAAAGGCCACGTATGATTGTTTTCCCAGGTGAATGCCCAAGGCCATAGCTATGGTCTCATCCTCGTTATCCCATCTCTCTCTCGTTTGCCGCTTCGGTCTACAGCGACCAAAGATAGTTGTTCATAGGTGATAGTTCCTCCATGTTGGTCTTGGACGGATTCATGGAATTCTTCAGGTGGATACGCTTGTGGCGCTGCAACGTGTCGCGACGAGCAAAGTGTTTGGCACAGATGTCGCACTGGTAGGCCTTCTCGCCCGTGTGTGTGCGCTTGTGCAGCTGAAGGTATTGACGCTGGGCAAACTGTTTGAAGCAGATGTCGCAGTGGAATGGTTTCTCGCCTGTGTGCGACCGAGTGTGCATCTGCAGGGAATTCTTACGAGAGAATTGCTTGAAGCAGATGTCGCACTGGAACGGTTTCTCTCCGGTGTGGGATCGCTGGTGCAACTGTAAATAATGGCGTTGTGCAAACTGCTTGAAGCAGATGTCGCACTGATAGCGGCGCTTTGGGTTGTGTGTGCGTCGGTGAACTGTGAGCTTATCGCGTTGTGCAAACTGTTTAAGACACACGTCACATTGGTAGGGCCGTTCCCCTGTATGGGTTCTGCGATGGATCTGAAGAGTGGTTTTACGGGCAAATTTCTGGATGCAGAAGTCGCACTGGAAGGGCTTCTCCCCCGTGTGGGTCCTCTTGTGGATCTGGAGATAATGTTTCTGGGTGAACTTCTTGTAGCAAACATCGCAGTGCAGCAGCTTCTCCCCGGTGTGGATCCGTCGATGGATCTGCAGGTAATAGCGTTGAGCGAACTGCTTGAAGCAGTAGTCGCACTGGTAACGTTTTTTGTACACAAACATCCCGGTGTTCTCATTGCTGAGGTTCATGTTGTTGTGGTCTTTATTCATGTTATACTGAGCCATATTGTTGCTGTTGTTGTTGCTGCTGTTGTTGTGGCTCTGGTTGCTGCTGCTGTTGTTGCTGCTGTTGCTGTTGCTGGCCTTGAGGACGTGCTTTGCTCTGCGATGCATCTTCAGCTGTGAACGGTGATAAAACGCTTCTCCGCACAGCTCGCAGTGGTGCGGCCGTTCCCCTGTGTGCTGGGTGCGACGGTGAATCAAGAGGGTGTCGCGTCGGGCAAACTTCTGAATGCAGAAGTCACACTGGTAAGGCTTCTCCCCGGTGTGGGACCTTTTGTGGATGCGCAAGTAGTGGCGTTGAGCAAACGGCTTGAAACAGATGTCACACTGATACATCTTTGAGGATCTGTCGCCATGGGGGTTGGGCATATGTGGCACCATGCCGGAATGTGCTGGCATTGCCTCGCCCTTGATTCGGGACCGCATTTTATCTTCAGCACTGCCACTATTTTCATGGGAAAACGGCATGATGACCACTGTGCCTGGCTCTGACATTTGTTGGGTGTTGTAAGACGGGACATTGCTCATGCTGTTGGTTCTCCTAGCAACGTTTGTCACCATTGGGGTGGGTTGAGTCGGTTTCGGGTGGTATTCTTCCCTCATGCATCCGTCCATGTTGCCTCTACCGTCGTTTATGTCAGGAGAGGTCACTACGTTATTTTGCTGGGGTCGCTCATGGTTGCGCTTGTGCCTCTGAAGTGTATCCCTACGTCCGAACTGTTTTCCGCAGATGTCACAACCGAACGGACGCTCCCCCGTATGGGTGCGTCGGTGGTTGTGCATCAGATATTCTTGCGTGAAATGTTTCCCACAAAAATCACAGAATAACTGCTTCTCCCTTGTTCGCTCTTGTCGTTGAAACGACTGGTTGGACGCAGCATAGGAGGGCTGGACAGGTGCGGGAGACTTTGATGCCTGGATGAATTTTTTCTGGCCAGAATCTCCGCAGCTGTTGGAAGTGGAAGTGGACGACACAGTGGCCTGAGAGTAGGAGCTTTTCACATTGTCTCCCCCACTGCTGTCGTTGGCCATACTGCTGTTGTTGGTGTTGCTGTTGTTCACAACATTGTCGCTACTGCAACAACTGCAGTTGCTGCAACTGCAGTCATTGCCCGGTGTCATCGAGGACACCATCGTGTTTTTTTGCAATGGTGCAACTGCCATGGACACCGGTGCAGTGTCCTTCTGGTGGTAACCACTATCGGCGCTGAGGTTGCTGCCCTGGTTGCAGTTACCCGAGCCCTCGCTGCCGCTGGTCCCACCGAAACAACTTCCAGGAGCCGTCATAAGCTGCATCCTTTCGGGCGTTAAAGGAAAGTAGCAGTTTTGTGTGAAGGGGTTTCCATAAACATCGGTAGGGAAAACATTCTGGCTGATGTGTTGTATTCTCTGGGCATCCAAAGCGTGGTGGCCCATTGAAATCTGCTTGCCCCCTGGGAGGCTGCTGCTGTGGCTGATCCTTTGTGCCTGTGAACTGCCGCTTCTCTGAGCAAACTGCTTGCCATACATGTCCCCGTATATCGACATTCCACTGCCTCTTTCCATGGTGGCGTTGTCTAGCAGAGAATAGTGGTGTTACAGAGGGCTATTAGGGGTGGTGGTGGCTGGTAGCGGTAAACAAGTCTTCTCTGTGTCTGTGTGTTTGCTGCGTCCCCACAAGGGTAGAGGGGTCGGTTGGTTCACTTGGTTCAGTTATAGGCAACCTGGAAGAGAAGGAGATATTGTCATTGATCAATTGCGATGGTGGGGTGGGGGTGGGGGAAACATTTAGGGACAAAATATAGGGAGACATCGATAGGCAAACTATATTGGGAATTCAGAAACAATGCTACTGATAAAAATGCTGTTTTATAAACAAGGATCTGATTACTGTGTCTGTACAATGAAACGAATGGTTTGTATACATATAATGAGGATTAATATGTATGTATGTATATATGTGTGTGTGTGTGTGTGTGTATATATATATATATATATATATATAACAAAATACAAAATGGGACAAGAACGCAAAACATCGAAATAGACAATACAAAACACGGACGGGTCATTCGAAGCCTCTAATCTTCAGTCAAGAACCAGATCATTCTTGCAATTTCGGCTGATTAATCTTATATATATATATATATAAGGAAAAAAGTCAAGGTAGGAAATGCTAAAATAATTTTATCACAAAAAACATTTTAGTACCAGTTTCAGTCATTGAGACTTTTTCAACTCTAAGTCATCATCATCGTTTAACATCTGCTTTCCATGCTAGCATGGGTTGGACGATTTTGACTGAGGGCTGGCGAACCAGATGGCTGCACCAGGCTTCAATCTTGATCTGGCAAAGTTTCCTTGATGCCCTTCCTAATGCCAACCACTCCGAGAGTGTAGTGGGTGCTTTTTACATGCCACCGGCACGGGGGCCAGTCAGGCAGTACTGGCAACGACCTCGCATGGAAAACAATTAAATTTTGGAAAAATTAAATGAAAAGTATTTTAAAAGAATATTTGCATATTATTCAAATAAAAGGGGCATTTTCCTTGTTTCTGCCTGTCTCTGCCTCTCTCTTTTTTTTACTCATGTGGGTTCGGGGTAGTTGTGAATTTTTGGCAGAGAAGGAGGAGGAGGAGGATGGACACTCCTGTCGTTAGATCTCTGAAGGTTCGGTAATTTCTTGCCAAACAACCACACAGATGATTTGTTTAGAGGGATCAAATATTTGCATTCACACAAGCTCACTCCCACCATTAAATCAACACTACCTGTACAGGTGCAACTGGGTGCCACATGTCTGATGACGAAATGATCACAGAGTAACGTGAAATGAAGTGTTTTGCTCAAGAACACAATGCAATGCCCAGTCTGAGAATCGAACCCACGATTTCACAATCATAAGTGCAACACCCTAACCACTAAGCCAAATGTATTTAAGACATACAGAGAGTACAACCCAAGATTTACCTGTTGAGCGAAGTACAGTGTAATTGTTTACCTGAAGCAATTTTAGGTGTTCCCTATCATCCGATGCGGTTAGCCAGAACCTCAATTATATCAGTGAACGAGTTTTTAGATTATACATCATCATCATCGTTGTTTAACGTCCACTTTCCATGCTTGCATGGGTTGGACGACTTGACTGAGGACTGGTGAGCCAGAAGGCTGCACCAGGCCCAGTCTGATCTGGCAGTGTTTCTACAGCTGGATGCCCTTCCTAATGCCAACCACTCCGAGAGTGTAGTGGGTACTTTTATGTGCCACTGGTACGAGGGCCAGTCAGGCAGTACTGGAAACGACCATGCTCAAATGCTCTTCACGTGCCACTGGCATATGTGCCTATAAGGTGATGCTGGGAACAATCATGCTCAAATGGTGCATTTTATGTGCCACCAGTAGAGGAGCCAGTCTGCAATATGTGCACACCCCGAAATGTATAAGCACAGATTGTGGCTGTGTGGTAAGAAGTTTGCTTCCCAACCACATGGTTCTGGGTTCAGTTCCACTGTATGGCACTTTGAGCAAGTGTCTTCTACTACAATCCTGGGCCAACCAACCAAAGCCCTGTGAAAGGAAGAAACTGAAAGGCACGCATCGTGCACATGCATGTGTGTGTTTGTGTCTCTTTGTCTTGACATCACACGATAGTCGTAAATGAGTGTCACTGTTATCCAAGCAGTGTCATTTGTTTCCAATGTTCTGTGGAAACATATCTGGCCAATGGGGAAAGACTAGCTTGCAAGGAAACAAGTGAGGGTTGGCAACACATGCAAGCACAGAAAAGTGGATGTTAAAATTACGATGGAGATGCTGCATGCATATACCACAACATCTTGTCATCCTCTTTGTGAGTTTCTAAGGAAAGCTGGTTTTAGATTCCTTTGTTATAGCTTGGGCATCATCCATCATTTCATGCTTTTTGTATGGAAGCCAGTAGGGATCACTCTGATCTCTCTAACTGTTTCACAGGCTGAAATGACTGATGCCCTACTACAATGCAGAAAGTGTCCGACAACACTTGCCTCGGTACCACAATAAAAAGGGATGGGCCAAGAACTGAGATGGATGAAAATCTACCTGCACACTAAATACCCCACTGAACTTATCGTCAACTCACACACTGCTGGCTGCATCTTTTTATGTGGTTTCTCCTGTTCACACAAGGCAGACCCCACCCACTTTCATCTTCAACACAACACTTGCTCTCTGCTCATCATCTCTGAGTTATGGACACTTGTTGCTTAGCCAGCTGATGTAGTTCTTTGCAAATCATCCTGGAAAACAGATAAATCCTTTAAAATGTTTTAGCCCGAAGGCCATGGCCATGCTGGGGCAATGATGATGATAGAATAATAAAGACAAATAACAGATATGGCGAGCTGGCAGAAACGTTAGCACGCCGGGCGAAAGGCGTAGCCGTATTTCGTCTGCCGTTACGTCCTGAGTTCAAATTCCGCCGAGGTCGACTTTGCCTTTCATCCTTACGGGGTCGATAAATTAAGTACCAGTTACGCACTGGGGTCGATGTAATCGACTTAATCCGTTTGTCCCATCTGTGTTTAGCCCCTTGTGGGTAGTAAAGAAATAGATACGGAGTGAGTTACAAAGAACCATATCAGTTCTAGGCTGTTATCTCAGCACCATGTTACTTTACATCTAACAGGTATCTCCCCCAAGCCAAAGAACTGGTCTGTGGCTTTCAGTAAAAACTCCCAGATGACCTCTGCATCACAGGTCTCTCTCTCTCTCTCTTCCTCCTCCTCCTTTTTGCCATACCCTACCATCTAGAACAGTAGTTTTCAACCAGGCCCCATATAGCCCCTGATGGTCTACGTAAGATTTTCATCATCATCATCATCGTTTAACGTCTGCTTTCCATGTTGGCATGGGTTGGACGATTTGACTGAGGACTGGTGAACCAGATGGCTGCACCAGGCTCCAATCTTGATCTGGCAGAGTTTCTTACAGCTGGATGCCCTTCCTAACGCCAACCACTCCGAGAGTGTAGTGGGTGATTTTATATGCCACCGGCATGAGGGCCAGTCAGGTGGTACTGGCAACGGCCACACTCAAATGGTGTTTTTGTTGTTAAAAAATACTATGATGGTTATATTTCCACAACACACAAAATATTTAAACTTCTTTTTTTATAAACACTGAATGGGTATGAGGGACCATTAGAATAAAACAGGGATGAAAGGGAGTCCAGAGGCAAAAAATGGCTGGGAACCATTGAGATAGAATCTAAATATATAACCACCCCAAATATACACTGAGCAGAAAGAGGTATCCTTTTGCATTCCTTCCTTCTCAGTTCGTCTATACTCTTACAGTCAGGTCGCTAATCCATATCCTATATTGAGTGGTAGGACATTCTTCATTGGGGGAGGCCTTAGCATTTATAATCATTGTTTAACATCCAATTTCCCAAGTTTGCAGGGGCCAGACGGAATTGTGGCAGGTTTTTCTATGGCCACAAACCCTTCCTGCCCCTCAACCCTTACCTGCTTTCAAGCAACATATTTTTCCCATTGTCAGACATGTTGTCCATGGAAGACTGGAAACGAAGAACCTCACTCGTATCATAACGATGCTAATTTACAACCATCACACAATGTCATCACACACACATGAAGGGGTGCTGAAAAGTTCCTGGCTTTAAGGGTAATGCGAAAGGACTGGTTGGAGGGCAAACCTTCCAAGTTCTTTTACAGGGTTTAGAAAAACTGAAGGACCACAGCAATAAGTGAGTGAATCCGAGAGGGGAACATGCTGAATAAAATCACAATTAACTGATCCTCCTGTATTTTCTTTTACCCAAAGTCAGGAACTTTTCAGCACCCCCACGCACATACTCGAATATATATAATGAACTTCCTTCAGTTTCCACCTACGGCTTTGGCCAACTTGGGGCTACAGTAGAAGATGCTCAAAGCACCGTGAACCCAAGACCATAGAGCTGGGAAGCAACCTTTTGAACCACACACCTTTTAAGTCACTAATCAATACTACACACACACACACATATATATAGTTGAAATTTACAGAAAAACAAAAGACGAAGACAGGTGTATAAACAACAAACAGGTGTGTTAGTTTAACACATGGGAAGGTGAGAAAATCTTTTATGTTTCGAGCCTACACTCTACAACAGAAAGGAACACGAGGAAATAAACCGATACATACATATATACATATATATATATATATATGATAGATCGTTAGCCACTACACACATTTTTTTTCTCTCCTTGTTTTTTTGCTGTGTCCCTTTCTGTAGAAGAGCGTAGGCTTGAAACGTAAAAGACTTTTTCTATTCCTGAGCGTTATACTAATACATCTGTTTGTTTTGTACAGCACCTGTCTTCGTCTTTTGTTTTTTTGTAAACTCTCCCTATATATATATATATATATATAT